>NW_022697759.1:92016-100472 GCF_011630105.1 Anneissia japonica
TCACCATATATCATTTAGGTAGGCTTCACTATGCCTCTTAACTTTGTTTAATCTTTGGTGCACCTTAATAGCTGACATGTCCCTGCTTGGATCATATTCCACAGCTTACACCCTTCCATTAAGCCTTTCCTTATGCAAATACCTCTCCCTTCTGGTTTCTCTATCAAGCCTACCCCTGCTAACACAAATTAACATAATATTCCCCCACCCATTTTCTCTACACTTATCAGAAGTTGCCACTTGCCTAAAAGTTATTCATATTCATGAAACTTTCAACTACCCTGGAGTAATGCTAAATCAACCATTAACTCATGCTTATTCATTATACTGATTCTACACAATGAAAACAAACAACCATTAAAGCATGAATATTTATTACGCTGATGCACTATACAGTGAGTGTAACGCATTATAAGGTCCACTCTATGACACTATGTGTCATTAAAGGCTCAAGACGCAGTTAAGTGGACAGAGTCCCTACTTTTGGTCATGCTTGGTCTTCGTACCATCAATAATAAATACTTCGGTTGCTCGCAAGCGCAGCTTGTGTATGGTGGTTCGTTAGGTTTACCCGGAGAGTTTGTTTCACCTTCCCCACTTTCGGGTGAGTTGAATCCAGTCGACTATGCTGACAGAGTTAAGCAAATTTTCCAGCACATTTTATGTACTTCTACAAAGGTTCACCAACGGCCCTCGCATTATAAGGTCCACTCTGTGACACGCGAAATCATGTTTACAGTGCCTGAAGTATAAGGTGCATCGAAATTCTATAACCCCTTTAGGTACAATCAGTTCTCCGGACGTTAGGTTTGACCATGTCCATATCGATCTCGTTGGACCTCTTCCCTTCTGAGGGATTTACATACCCTCTAACATGCATCGATCGTTTCACCAGATGGCCGGAAGTGGTTCCCGTCGCCAATGTTACAGCCGAGACGGTGGCTAAAGCTTTTGTTGCCACATGGGTTTCACGGTTTGGTGTTCCTTCGACACTTACTATCGATCGAGGTAGGCAGTTCTTTAAATAAATAAATAAAGCGAATCTGCTTTATTTATTTCTTTGGTTGGTTTGTTAGGAACTACGTACGCACCACTGCTTATCATCCCATAGCAAATGGATTAGTGGAGCGGTTCCACCGTCATTTGAAGGTGTCATTAAATGCTCAAGACGCAGTTAAGAGTCCCTACTTTTGGTCATGCTTGGTCTTCGTACCATCAATAATAAATACTTAGGTTGCTTGCAAGCGCAGCTGTGTATGGTGGTTCGTTAGGATTACCAGGAGAGTTTGTTTCACCTCCCCCACTTTCGGGTGAGTTGAATCCAGTCGACTATGTTGACAGAGTTAAGCAAATTTTCCAGCACGTTTCATGTACTCCTACAAGGGTTCACCAACGGCCCTCGCAGTTGCATAAGGATTTGTGTTCCTGCTCCCATGTTTTCGTCCGTGTTGACCAGGTCCATACGCCGCTGCAGCTCCCTTATCGTGGTCCATTTCCAGTTTTGAAGCGCGGCGACAAGCATTTCGTTTTGGATTTCAATGGCCGTCGGGACCGTCAGTATCGATCGTCTTAAAGTAGCCTATTTAGATACAGACTTCGAGACGAGTACACCCCAACGGCCTGCTAAATTAGCGGATTTTTTACTTGAGTAATCCATTTCTCGCTTCTTGAGTTTTCATTTTGTATTTGGCTTTATAGTTAATAGTTTTTCTTGTTCTTTGTTCTTAGTTCGATCGGTTTTTGTTTTCACCGATCTAGCGGGGAGCTCCTGTAGGGGCTCATAAAGTCTGCGCAGAGGCTCTCTTCTCACTCACACCGTCAACTAGCACAGACATGAAACCTAGATTATGGAAAACATAATGTTGATGACGTCTTGGCAGTCATTCCTAAAGGGAAAACCATGGTCCCCTTATCACACCAAAACCAAGTCGACCCTAACAATAACATTAAATACACAGCATAAAATAAGCGTTGTTCACACATTACTCCACCGACGCCACAACATAAAAATAGGCTCCTAGCGGGGCGTGTGTTTACTGCCTAATTCTATAGAAACGATGATATGGGAAGTGGTTAATGAAGAATTATTATTATTATTATTTTTTTTTTTTTGTGGGAGGGGTCAATGCTCAATGGTCATATATATAGCGCCTTCCGCAGAAAACCATCTCAAGGCGCTTTTGAAGCCACAAGAAACAAAGACAAAAGAACGCGAAGGGAGGGGGGGGGAGTGCGCACCCTGATTTTGAGATAGCGTCGCCATCACTACCGTGTACACGCAGGTACCTCGGCGTCAGTTTGCTTGGCTCCGGTAGCTTCCACCAAGGATAAGCCTATGGCTCTCCTACCATGCACTGCTAAGTTGGCGGCGCTACCTCAACTTGAGTTAGTTTGATGCAGGTTTTGATATACTGTACTGGAGTATAGAGGTATTGTACGTAGGTCCAATTTTTCAAGTATGTATTTTGAAACTCGAGCGTTGCGGTGTATGGGTGTAATGTACACGATTTTAATTCTTTTTAATATTTGAATAAGATGCTCTACTTGGCCTCTTTTTGGCTACGACAGTTTAATAATTTGTCATTATCAATACTAATTATCATTAATGAAACACAACCCTGCATTGCTCCGCCATCTTGTCAGCACTCTAGTCGTTTAATAGCTCTATGGTCTGAACATAGCCTTAGGCTACGTCAGACCTGTGAGATACGCCAGGCGTATCTAACGCCGGGCGTACGTTAATTCATGGCGAAACTAGCGAGATGTCCAGACTGGGCGATTAATGAACGCTAGCGTAAGTATTCGCGCGAAATATTCGTATTCGTAATTCACGCATTTTATTTTCTGTTTACATCTAGGTTTATTTTGATTGGTCAAATCTTGGCTGAGTTCAAAATCACCAAAGCGTGACTGTCGTAAATCAGTGGCGTACGCTAATCTGGGGTCTGTTGCTGGATTACCGTACGCCAGTTCACACCACTCGATTAACGTTAGGCTTGCGTAAGTCGTTGTGTCTGAACATAGCCAAGATCAAAGCTACCGCAGCGCGTGAAGAACGTTGCGCGATGCCTACGTACGTAGGTCCTATTTTTCAAGTATGTATGCGTTGTAGAAAGGACACACTCACGTTTGCAATTATTACCCAGTACTGCACCTCGAACGGTTTTTGTGTCTACTGCCCCCAACGGGGACGTAGAAACTATGTCATGATGTAGCAATTAAAGATGGCGGAAAAGTGTAAATCCAATTTATGCATGATGGGTACTACTACCACGAGGTAGGGGGCGCTTTATTGACAATCGAATAGCGTTTGGAACTCGAAAAAAATTGTGTTTGAAACTCGAACACGCGTTATAGAGACGCAGTACGCGTTCGCCACGAACGCCTTTTATCGTCATTTGAAGGACGCCCTCTAGAACAAGGTAGTACCGGGAGCCTATTTTTTGTGTATGTTTTCTGCACAATAATTGTCGTAGCAGGCGGTAGATTTCCTTATTTTATCGTTGACAGATTGGACCGATCAGACCACCTACACATGATCTCCACCGAAATTAGAAATGTCAACTGTTGCGCGACAACATAGTGTCTACTGCACCCTGTGGTGGCTATAGACACAATAACGACGAAAGAAGATAGAGACTCGGAAGATAATACCATACATCTAACTTTGATACAATTATCCAACAAGGGCCATTAAAAAGGTACAACAGGTAATATGTAGAGGGAAATCAAAAGAAATATAATCTTCCACGAAACGACGCCTAAAAGAATTATTTACGTACCATACGTTTAAAATCTCTCGGAAAATATTTTTTATTTCAATTCAACAAAACATTTATTTTCTTCCAAAAAGTTTTTTGCAAAAACAAACATCTTGTGGTGGGCAGGCCTGTAAAAAATGGAGAAAAAGCAGCTCAATACATAACAGCATGACGAATTTCAACCAGAGAAAAATTTAATAATTTGAGATTATTTGTTTCTTTTTTCAGTTTATTAGAAAGAGCTCTGACAAAAACAGCATTGGTAATTGAAAATGGTAAAATGTTCCAAATAGTGGGGCCCGTATATCTAACGTTGTGTCGGAAATAGTTTGTGTTGTGATTAGTGATGTGAATTTCAGTTCTAAATCGCGTACAATAATTGTGAAAGGAAGAATTAGGCATAAACGTGTTACTTAAATGCTTGGGGAGGATCGAATGCATGGCGGAGTATACAAATATAGCTTGCTGCATTAAATTAATATCGTATAATTTCAGAAGATTTAGATTGGAAAACAGATGGGAAGAATGAGACCGTGGTGGAGAGCCAGATATGAGCCTGGTAGCCTTTTTTTTTTTGAGAATTTTAAGTTTGTTGCTGTTAGATGATGTATTGCCCCAAACAATGTTGCAGTAGTTCAAGTAAGGAAGAATGAGAAAGCAGTAAAGAATACGAAGAACATTAGAGGGAATAAATGAGGAGAGTCTAGAAATGATGCCAAGGCTTTTGGAAATTTTACTCTCAACTTCGCTTATGTGATTTTTCCACGTGAGCCCACTGTCTAAGTGCACTCCTAAAAATTCTACTGATTGAACAGAGGGTATTTCGTGATTGTCGATAAAAATGTTGTAGGCTGTAAGATCGATACTTTTGAGATTTTTGGGGGTTCCAAACAGGATGAATCTTCATTTTTTGTAGTTGACTGAAATTTTGTTTGCAGAAAAGTACTGGGACATTTGAATTAAACTGGAGTTAAAGTATCGAATAATGATTGAATATTTTAGTTAGAATAGTAAACCGTTGTATCATCGGAATATATCGTTAAATCGTTAAATCGTTAAATATAGGATTACAATATTTGGTACATTGGGCACGATTTAAGAGGTAGCTTTTAAAAAGATCAAGTTCGGGTCCCCGTATTCCGTAGTGCGATAACTTATACAAAAGGATAATGTGATCAATTGTGTCAAAGGCCTTGGAAAGATCTATAACAGACCAATTGCAAGTTGTCGGTTTTCAAGAGCATTAACTATATTATTTGTTAGATCAATGAGGCCTATAGATGTACTGTGATTTTTTCCTGAAACCATACGGTTTGTTATAGAGTATGTCATATTTAGAAACAAATATGAAAGTGCGATCGTATATAACTCTTTCCAATGCCTTTGAGAAGATTGATAAAAATTGAGATAGGGCAATAATTGGAAAGATCAATAAAAAGACGAATTGCATGTTATCGGTTTTCAAGAGCATTAACTATTATTATTTGTTAGATCAATAAGGGCTAGATATACTGTGATTTTTCCTGAAACCATACGGTTTGTTATAGAGTATGTCATATTCAGAAACAAATAAGAAAGTTCGATCGTATATAACTCTTTCCAATGTCTTTGAGAAGATTGATAAAATTGAGATAGGGCGATAATTAGATAGATCGGATTTAATGCCAGACTTGTACATTGAAGTAACACGCGCTAGCTTCATTCTGTCTGGGAATACACCGTTGGATAGGGCAAGATTTAAAATATGGCATAATTGTAGAGAAATAAGATTAAGATTTTCATTGGTGTGAAAATCATCGATACCGGGAGATTTGTTCGTCTTAAAGGATGTAAGTATTTGTATCACTTCAGTCTCATCGACTGGAGTAAAATGTAGCGAATTGGGTTTGGTAGAAAGTCTTTAAATGACTTATTGACATGGGAAATTTTGTTAGCAAGTGAAGGTCCAATTTTGACAAAGTATTTGTTAAATGCATTAGAAATTTTATTGGGATCAGTGGTCATTATCCCATCACAATTTAGGGTAGTATTAGATTGCCGATTATTTTTTGTTGTTGATGGTCTTCCAAGTTGCCTTAATAAATGTATTTTGATAATTCTTAATTTGAGTTGATTTAATTATAGAATTTAATTTGTTACGAAATTGTTTGTAAGTTTTTTTCGTTAGCGGCAGACGGCAGTGCAGAAATTTAGCATATACTTTTTGTTTATATTTAATCGATTTAAGTAAGCCGTCTGACATCCATGATTTGAGTTTATTGTTTTTCTTTTTGTGTTTTTGAGGAGAAAAATTTTTATCATAAAGGGATTTCAGTGTATTTTCCAAAATTGATATATGCTGCATCAGGGTCCTGGATATTAATTTTCTAAAGTAGTGGGAATTTTCCTAAAACTATATACATATTCATGCTTACTTGAGCTAGTTGCAAAATTGGAAAAGTGTGTAATATTAAAAACAGGGAGATGATCCGTTGTATCACTGTAAATTAATCCACTCAGGGTTGGGTAGTCGAACTTGTTAGTAATATTATTGTCAAGCAAGGTAGCGGTAGTTTTTGTGATACGAGATGGTCTATAGATACAGGGAAGATAATGGTTACTACAAAGTGAGTTAACAAAAAAGCGGGCATCATTATTGGAATCATGTTTAAGGATGTAAATATTAAAGTCACCGAGAATGTAAACAATTTAATTTCTCGTGATAATTTGGAATGGACGTGGTCAAGTTTATTAGTAAATTGAAAAGAGTCAGAGGAAGATGGTCTATACACAGTACCAATTACAATATTTTTTAAGTGAGGTCTTACAATTTCAATAAAAATAGATCGGAGGTGGAGTGATGAAGAGTAAGGTAATTTCGTCTAGAAAATTGTAGGCTATCACGAACATACATGGCTACTTCAACACAGTCTTTGTGAGTTCTATGGTTGGACACAAAATAATAATTAGGAAGCTGGGCGAGGGGGTTGTCATACTCAGCCACGTTTCACTAACTCCGATTATATCAAAAAGTAAATTAAGTGAGGTTAGAAGCTGATTCATTTGATCAAGATTTTTTAGAATGCTTCTAATATTAAAATGGATAATGGAAAACTGTCAGTAAAATTATTAATAGGAAGCTCGTTGGGATCATAATATTGAGAAATGCTTTGAGTATTGGAAAATAATTGGGAATCAGGGTCGATATTTGAAGTAAAATCATCGGCGGCTTTAAGAAAGGGAGAAAAACATACGTTTGATAATCGGTCGGATTTCGAGGTGCGACTACAATTAAAATCGAACATGACAACATAAATTTACAACAAAAAAAAGACATAAATTAACCATAAAAAAGGAGACAACACTTGAAAAAAAGTTAGTACCTTGGATGCTTAGAAAAGCTTAAAAAAAAATCAAAAATTGCATGGAAGCAGTATTGAATATGGTATACATAATGTATCTTACCACTACCATTTTGATATCATATGGTAGTGGTAGAAATAATATAAGTAAGAAATATAATAAATACACATACAGAATATAAATACTAATGCACAAATATATGGGAACAATAGTACCACAAATCGAATTGGTACTTAAGGTAATTATAACTATAAAAAAAAGTAGCAGCATTAATCATTAATACTAATAATAATAGTAATAATAATAATGATTAACAACAATAATAATAATAATAATTTATTATTATTATTATGCTGCTGCTGTTGTTGTTAAATTAACGGATCATAACAATAATGCAATAATAATTGATATGATTGAAAATAACAACACAATGACAAAAAACAGCAAAAACAATACAACAATAATAAATAATAATACTAATAATAATAATAAAATTAATAAAAATTAGTAATAATAAAAACAATGCTACTACTCCTACTACTTACTACTCCCACCACCACTACCACCACCACTACCACTACTACTACTACTAATAATAATATTATTAATCAATAACGGCAAATTAACAAGTGAAACGTTTATACAATAGGCCTACATGACATCAAGAATAGCAGTATAAAAATTAAATAACATTTTGAATACTAAATTAAGTTTTACACACACACAAAATATCATCAACAACAGCAGCAGTAGCACCATTTCCTATAATAATAATAATAATAAATAATAATAATAATAATAATAATAATAATAATAATAATAATAATAATAATAATAATAATAATAATAACGACAACAAAGACAATGACAGCAAATAACAACAATAATGAAAATAACAACAATAATAACATGATGATTCATTCGGTAGTTCGTGTTCTGAGCGTGTAAAGAAACGGGCTACGGCTACGTTCAGACCTGTGAGATACGCCAGGCGTATCTAACGCCGGGCGTACGTTAATCCATGGCGTAACTAGCGAGATGTCCAGACTGGGCGATTAATGAACGCTAGCGTAAGTATTCGCGCGAAATATTCGTATTCGTAATTCACGCATTTTATTTTCTGTTTACATCTGGGTTTATTTTGATTGGACAAATCTTGGCTGAGTTCAAAATCACCGATGCGTGGCTGTCGTAAATCAGTGGCGTACGCTAATCTGGGGTCAGACCATAGAGGTATAATAAGAATACTAGAGCGCTAACCGCAATGTATTCGATGTTCGAAATACGCAGAACTGTGTGTGTGTACCATCCAAGATGGCTACCATAGATTTAGCCAATCAAATTTCGCTAAGC
>NW_022697759.1:100537-101218 GCF_011630105.1 Anneissia japonica
GAAACTCGAGCGTTGCGGTGTTTGGGTGTAATGTATACGATTTTAATTTTTATTCCTTGGTACTTTATTTTTGAATAAGATGCTTCACTTGGCCTCGTTTTGGCTACAATAGTTTAATAATTTGTTATCACAATGAAATAATAGTCAGTCAGAGGGCTTATTAATATGTAATAATATGTATACTAAGCCTGAAGGTGGCGCTTTACTACGACGGCCATCTTGGATGGTACACATACATAACTCTGCATTGCTGCGCCATCTTGTCAGCACTCTAGTTGTTTAATAGCTCTATGGGTCAGACGCAACGACTTACGCTAGCGTAACGTTAATCGAGTGGTGTGAACTTGTGCGCGGCGTAGCGAACGCCAGTATTATCGCGCAACCACTGGCGTACGGTAATCTAGCAACAGACCCCAGATTAGCGTACGCCACTGATTTACGACAGTCACGCATCGGTGATTTTGAACTCAGCCAAGATTTGTCCAATCAAAATAAACCTAGATGTAAACAGAAAATAAAATGCGCGAATTACGAATACGAATATTTCGTGCGAATAATTACGCTAGCGTTTATTAATCATCCAGTCTGGACATCTCGCTAGTTACGCCATGCAACGTACGCCTGGCGTTAGATACGCCTGGTGTATCTCACAGGTCTGAACGTAGCCAAAATAAGAATACT
>NW_022697759.1:101451-108401 GCF_011630105.1 Anneissia japonica
GTCTGTTGCTGGGTTACCGTACGCCAGTGATTGCGCGATAATACTGGCGTTCGCTACGCCGCGCACAAGTTCACACCACTCGATTAACGTTACGCTTGCGTAAGTCGTTGTGTCTGAACATAGCCATAGATCATGGAGGTATTATCAAAGAGTATAAATAGAACAAGAGAGCCAACAACGCTCATTGAGAGCGTAAAAAAACGATACGCTCTACGCAGCTAGTGTAGGACGCCAACTAACGCTTATATGTGTTTTATTACCCAGTACTCCACCGCGCACGGTAGGTTTGTCTGTTTATCTGTTCTCCACAAGATACTGTACTTTTGTTTTCTGCTTACTGAGTTTATAGCGGGCGTACTTCTACCGCGCTGCGCAGCGTTGCACTGGGTAATAAAAAGAATATACAACCGTTAGCGGGCGTCCTACACAGGCATGACGTTTTTACGAACGGTACTTTGCTCTCTTGTTCTATTTATACTCTTTGGTATTATTGAGAAGTAGATCACTCGAAAAAGCTACGCGCACGCAGCGCTATGCAAATGAACCAAGATCAAAGCTGCCGCAGCGCGTGAAGAACGTTGCGCGATGCCTTTGAAGTCCGATGTGTTCCCCGTTGTCAAATTTTCAGCAGGCATGGTTTACCAAAAAATTGAACATGGCAAAATGGAGAGCACCTTTTTTTCTCGATGCGCACTACATACAGTCAATCACTATGGCTGCGCAATCGTTTCTATTTTGAAGCTGATACATTTATCTCTCATAAAATATCAAAAATAATATTAATATTTTCCACCAAAAAAAGTTTTGAATTTAATGGAACATTTACATGACCTTTAAAAGTATAGTATATTTCAACTTCAATTTTCATAAATTGGCCAAAATTCGCTAATTCTAATTTTAACAGATATTAATTAATAAATGATTGAGGATTATAATTTTATTTTAGGGTTAACGAGGGTTAAATATCCGAAAAATCAATCCAAAACCTGAGTATTTTTCAGTTTTACGTTGACTTAGCTTTATAGTCGAACCAATCAATCTTTAGACAGAATTATAATGAACACAAAAGTAATTTTAACATAAATATTTTACGGAATCCGTTCCTGAAATATACAAATAATAACATACTAAAAGTCCGAAAAAATCTAATCAGGGGAACATTGTTCATTATAAAGTTATTTAATGGGTTAAAATCAAACGCTTTATTGCACAACTGCTCTGCTGGAAGCGTATAAATGCATGTCGTTGCTAACAAAAAAATGGGGATTATAACATAGGGTAATACGCCCGCGCGCGATCCAAAGGCGGGGAACACATAAATAAGCCTGGTTCTCACGAGAGGCCTAGTATCCGGATCGGGAGCTAACCGTTAGCGCTAACCGTTAGCACCTGCGTGAGAACGCCCGATCGGTTAGCGCTAACCGTTAGCGGTATCCGGATACGCTAACGGTTAGCAAGCGCTATCGGTTAGCGTTGAGGGCGTTTCTATCATCAACCAATCACACGTACGCGTTTACAATTTCCAGTTTCTTATTGGCCAGTGATTCGATCATCATATTGTTGGTTTCCGGATCGGGATCGGGATAATCTCGCATGAACGCACGGCAGCTAACGGTTAGCAGGATCCGGATCCTGCTAATCGTTAGCTACCGTGTGAGAACATAGCCATAGGTTTGTCGCGTCAAAGGGATCTGTTGCCGAGTGATCTTCTCAATAATACCTCCATGTTTAGATTTAGATGATTCGTTTCTACAAAATTTCTTTCTGCCCAGCCGATGTGTACGTCCGAAATAGCAAAGCTCAATATCGTGAGAGATCCTAGATGAAATAATGTCTAGTGATAATGAGTCTGTGTTTTCATTATTAGTCTCAGGTACACCGTGTAGGAGGAGGCAGTTTAGTCTGCTATACTGTTGCAGTTCACGTAGTTTCCCCTCATGGCACGGTTTTCGGCTACTAAATTATTGTTATGTTCCCGTAATAAATCGGCAATGACCCACGCAGTTGCTTCGTTGTCAACGGCAACGCTATTAAAAACATTGGCACTAATCTGATCATCAAAAATTGTTTTGCTAATCGCACATATCAACGCTTTGTTGTTATATATGATTATGTTCTCGAAATTCTAGGCGAGAAAAGGATATGGTTACTGATGCCTATTGCCACGATCTTGATCAACTATGGATCATCAGCCTGAAGTTGAAAGGGGCCTAGCACAGACGGGTGTCGGTCAATCCGTACCCAAACCAACCCTTACCCATACCAACCCGTACCCATACCAACCCGTACCCACTTTGGTCAATCCGTACCCATGTTTGGTCAATCCGTACCACGTCATTTTGGTCAACCCGTACCCAAAATATATTTGTATCTGTACGATCTCGTGCGGTCTGTAAGATTGTCGTTGCCGCTAATATTATTAAGGTAAGTTTTCTCTCTGGGCCTTTTCTCTTTTCAATTTTATTTTCATTAATATTCTCTGGTTTTAATTTTTTCTTTCTCTTTTCTTTTGTCTTTGGGTCTATTCTTTACTTCTTTATTATATATTTTCGCGATGTTGGTGTTTCTGTTGTTGGTGTCACTATTTTCCCTAAGAATCTATTTAGCCAATATAAAAAACTCAGTTTTTTTTTATGATTGTATATGTCAAAGTGGAACAATAAATAGGCGCTGCCGTTTAAGCCAAGCCAATACCCACCTTTCTTCATGAAATTTTAAATCTTGTTAGACTCTCTGATACAGTTTGTCGTCACGCTATATCCTATTTTTTTTTTTTTTTTTTTTTTTTTTTTTTTATCAAAGCAAAGCTTTTTTTTTTTTTATCAAAGCCTACTAACTACAGTGATACCTATCTAGGTTAAACCATGATAGTATTACTAGTAACTCCACACTTCAACTATGTTTAGGGCTAATCCACGCTACAACTATCTAAAACAAGATTATAGGAAAAGGCCATGTGTGCGCCAAACTGAGAACACATAATATAGTAGCAACAATTTTTGAAAGGTCATACATTTTATTAATTGTAGTAAAGAAGTGAGATAATCATATGGGATACTATTACGGGCTAAACTTTTAAATAGACATTATGTCCTTACTTCTCCTGTACACTTCAAAATAAACTCGAAAGTGCAAGTAAATTGTCCGTTGTTCCTTTCTGTTACATCAATTTGTCTGTCAACATCGCCGTTTTCGTTGCATTCTACACCATCAATGCTGTCATTCAGCTGTTTAAAAGAATATATTCTATAGTTAACATATAACTGTAACAGTATGAAAATTAAGTAAGTCGGTATAAAATTACAATAATCTACATAAATTTAAATAGATCTCATGAAAATATGCTCGGCAAAGTCTTTTTAGGCCTACGCATGCACACACACACAAGTCTAAAGGAACATTAAACCACATTCAGCAATGTATGGATTTCGTGTTATTTTGACCAAACCCTTTCATTTCATTTCCTTTATCGTCTCGAAAAAAAAATTAACAATAACCACCGAGACAGGATTCCCAGCTAAACCTAATACAAAAGGCACACAATAATGATGTAATAATAATAATAATAATAATAATAATATTTAATAAAAAAATAACGCTAAAAAGAAAAGATCGACGTTTCGACTCCTTCATGGTGTCATTTTCAAGATCAAATGATGAAGTATAGAATATACAGCAACTGTAATTAATAGAAAAAAGCTATAGGTGCTGTATATTCTATGCTTTATCATTTGATCTTGAAAATGACACAATGAAGGAGTCGAAGCGTCGATCCTTTCTTTTTAGCGTTATTTTTATATTAAATATTTATACAAAACGTACTCTTATTAATAATAATAATAATAATAGTAATAATAATAAATAAATAAATAAATAAATAAAAGCAATAATTATATTTATAATAATTGCGCCTACCTTGTTGTCACTGTAAGGTTCGAAGGTACCTTCGCCATTTAATTAATCCTACAATTTAGGCCTATTATAGGCCTAAATTGGTGTACTATAATAGTACACCAGGTATTATGCAACGCTATTAAATACATGATACTTACGTCAGTGGCAGTAACATGTAAGACTGAAATGTTTGCCTAAATAGTACAAAAAAAAATACGTAGACCTAACTAAAATGCAGTTAATTCACTTACTATAGAATGATCAAAGTGGTAGTCACACGCAATTTTGTGTATTTCTGAATACAATTTTTGAATTGATTGACGCATACGATACTCATTGCGTACTTTCCATTCCTTGAGCTCGCTTTCACTATGCGCACCTGTGCAGTAAGGTCGTTCACATGGCGGTGGCCTTTAATAAAATAAAATTAGTATTTAGACAAAGGTCAGTTGAAACAAGCTTAAACGTCATAAAATTTTCCTGGCCACTCGGTTAATAATATGAAAGTACAAGTAGTAAAGAAAGAATTTTTCAAAAATAGTTCGAGAAAAAATAGAACGAGAAATAGCAGAACAAAAAATAATTACACAATTAGACTGTATAGAACTGGGCCTTAACATTTATCGAGGATTCCTCGCACATTACCGTCAATAATTATTTCTCATCATTATATACATACATATATATATATATAGAATATATATATATATAATTATATATATATATATATATATTACTATAGCTGCCTTATTGTTATCTATATGTTTGCCTCATATAGTTACCATACTGTATTTACTGCCAATTTACTGTTTTTATCACTGACTTTGACATTTTCTCTATGCTTTGACATAGACTTATTCTGTATGCTATTTCCCACAGTTTCTTATCATTGATCCTTTGTTCTTTTAATACTGTTTATTTAGATTGCTTATTTCGGCAGACTTGTATGCTTTGTACACCATTCTTTGTTGTTTTAGGACCGCCCCCATTATTTCTGTTGTATGTTATAGTTGTTTCCCATCTCATTTGTACAGTCTCCTGATGAAGTCCACTACGTGGACGAAAGCTAGAGAATAAATTATATATTGTCTCAAAAGTGCTGCTGTTATTTACTTTATATTGTTCAATAAGATAGTGTGTTCGTGCATATTAATTAGCTATGCAGTCTATAAAAAGACTTTCACTTATTTTGTTGTACTTGGGATAGGTTGAGCTAAACGTGTCGACTTTTTGGTATTTTGTTTAGACGAATGGTGTATTTTATTAACATATAGTCCATTTGGTTTATTCCAGTGCCTATTTCATTGCTTATGAATAGAAGAAAACATATTATGAGAAGAAAGCCAAATTGGAAGTTTTACATCAATAAAAGTTCCTACCGTTCACACATACTGTACTCTCCATTTATTACATTCAACGGCGGCTTGCGGTAAAACCATTCTCTGTCGCTGTCTGCGCGTATCTTATCATGATGTTCACCACTGGCAACATGCAACTCTACCTCGATATCAGAATCGAATGTTGTCTCGCAATACAAACATTCAAGCTCTACAACAAAATGCTTGTATTTGATGTTAGCTGCCACACAATATACAATATAGGCCTAAATCTGCATTTATAGTTATTCATGTTTGTGTATAAAGTATTATTCATTCAACTATCCCTATGATAGTAGTCCATTCATATTTAAGAGAATATAACCAACTGTGGAGTAAAATTGTACTTGGTATGTACATTGAAATAACCAATGAGGTAATATCAATATTCACATTTTGCATTTACAAAAGTAAAATCAAGCATAGACTTGGACTCGGAAGAAGCTGTCCATGGATAATGTTTGTTTCAGAGTTGAAGAACTTAATACAATTTGAATTTTTATTAAATAACGATAAAGCAAAATAAAAAATGGTCAAAGATCGATTTTCGTAATTTAAAATATACCATTGGCATTTAAGCACTGTACCCTTGACAAATGTGTGTTTGTATAATGTTTAAATGATTTTAGTGACCACTTGGTTTATTTTTATTGAACAAAAGTGGTGGTAATTAAAGAAATGAAATAAAAATATAGTATTACTTTTAGATGTTAATTATTTTGAGAAAAATGTGGGTTTGATTCGTATCACATACACACAGAGCCAAGATTAACAGATAGTCCTGGACTTGCATCGTGTGTGGACCCTAAACTTACGGTTTTCCATTTTATTATCACTACGTGCTATTGTTCTAACACAGTTTCATTCTGTTTCATTATTCTACAATTATCATTTTAAAATAACTTGTCTTTGATGAAAAGGGAGGCTTCTATGCCTCCTCTGGGTTTATAGCCTCTCTACCCAACACTGATTCATTCATTTACCTTATCAATTTTGTTTAATATCTATTTGAAATATATTTATGTATTTCACAGTTGAAATGTACATAGATTACTATACTTCTTTACATAAAAGAGAGTTTCAGTACTTACATACACTTACTATGTGTATGGTATGTATGTTTGTACAGCATGTGTGGATATATATTTTAATATTTTTAATTATGTGAATGCGTATCGTATTCGAACAGAAACCGAAAGGTCTTGGGTTCGGATCCCGATGGGGAATAATGTTTATCTCAAATATTATTATCTGTATTTATTACCTGTGGAGTTGTATCATGTTACTTACGATTATTTACTGTGTACTTCGCAATACATTGTGAAAAAATAAATATTCCTGGTAGAAAAATTATACTGATATAATTCTTTGATAACAAATTGTGCAAAAAATTATTCTGCGATGGTTGAAATAAAGGTGGGATGCACCCACGAAAGACAAAAAAAAGAGAATATGACCATAGATTAATATATCAAGGCAACGGAACTAGAGTAAGGTGATGTGGCAGTGCATAAATCTATCACATGATTTCAGTGTCCCAAAAATCGGCCCACAATAAGGATATTTAAGATTTGGCCTCATAAATTGATATTAGGGTCTAAAATACTATTGTCGAACCAATCAGTAATTTTTTTTTAATCACAATGCATGTCAATGTCGTCATGTGCTCTCACGTAACTA
>NW_022697759.1:108473-114082 GCF_011630105.1 Anneissia japonica
TCCACCTGTCGAACTATCATGCAATACTACGATGTGCAATTCTGAGCCATTTTCCTCACATTTAACTCGTCTAAATCTATCATAATTAACCATACTTCATTCAGCGTTCGAACTTTGACCTGGACGTGCTCAACTATTTGCCACAGAGGGCTGCCGAAAACATTACATCAAGTTGTAATAAACCTATGCGATAGGCTAAGAATTGCATACTTACTTTTACCTGGTGTTTTGAGTGACGGCGTTTTAGAAGTCGTAAGGTCTGATTTACCTCCACTTGGCATTTCCTATTTGCAAGATTGCACAATGTTATAATAAGAATATATGCAAATGAAAGTAATTTAATAATAACTAATAGATAGTTAAGTACGCATTCCGGGGGTGGCGCCAGTGGGGACCCGGGGACCAGGGCGCATTTTTCCCCATACACGTAAAGCAGAAATTATAGAGGGCGCTATTTTAGATCATTTACGTGAACTGATAATATAAATACGCATGCTGGATGAATTCTCCCTCAATATTCGCGAAAGCAGTGATCGCCGATTGTGAATGAAAGAATATGTGGCAATGCTATTGTTTTTCATAGCTATTTCTACTGCTTTTGTTTTATTGGTATTATCGTGTGTATTTGCATGTCAGGTGACGAATATAATGCATTGGCTGCGTGAGCGTTGTATTGTTAATGTAAGACGCTTTGTTATGTTTTTGTTAAGATGATTTTTTCCGATACTGTGAGTAACTTAATATATTTCTAAATTGTTGTTTACGATTATAATTATACAGTATTATGAGTAATTGTAATGAATTTTACTATAGTAAAATTGATATAAGTATATTATATTACCGTATTAAATCATAGAGAGTGTGCTTTTGCGACAAAGTTAGTTCTACGCATATTTGGTGTTATTGATCCTAGTATTGAGCTCCAGGTAATATATGGGTATTTTATACGGACGGTGAATACCCGAGATACTGTGTAGATCGGAATAAAGTCAGTGATTGCAGTCTGTCTCAAAATGTATTTTGTTCTTCTGCATGGGTATTTGGTTTCATCCACCATCAGTGGTCGACTCTGGACTAAATCAATACTGAGGCTTCCCAAGCCACTGCAACACTAAACAAAGTTATTTTGTACCATCATTAGATTCAGAATAACTTTTTCTGGGAACAGAAATTTGAAAATAAGTGTACATTGCATAATGGCTTGTGTCACACCAAAAATTATCATCAAATTTAATACCTAGGCCTGTTAGCTCCGGAAGTTTACTTCTCAACAGATTTTCATCAATCCAACTTTGGAGCGGCAATAATTAATACAATCTTCAATGTGACACAGCACAGGATCACTCTTTACAGTCTTTTCCGATACAGGAACATGAGATATGAACCATATATTCTTGCGTATGAGACAATCCACGTATAAGTTGTTGACATTCTTTTGTCGGCACTTTCGTTAGTTACCATCATTTTGATTTTTCTGAAGCGACTTTGCCACTCTTGAACCCATAATGTAAAAACGCCAAGACATGTTATAAAAACTACAAATTTAACAACCAGAAGACACGGAACAAGGGGTGTTGCGTTATGGAGAGAATGTGTGACTGGAAATGGTCTGCCAGTTGGTTGTTACCATGCGCCAGTGATGTTAGAGTACAGCAAGATGAAACTATTTATGTAATGCATGAATAAAGTTGTCGGGTAGTGAAATGATTATCGTACATTTTAAGTGCTCCCTCCATGCATAAGTAAGCTAAACTACGGTGATTAATGAGCGAAGATATGGTGACAACTATTACGAAGTTCCCTCTTTTCAAGAGGGGATGCAAATGCTTTGTGAAAATGAGTACGCGGCGGCCCGCGTTACTCATTTTCACAAAGGAATACACTCAGCTGGTTAGCTAACGATAGGCCTATGCAAATTTACATGAACACCTGGTAAGAAAGGCGCAATCACGTTCTGTTGCCTAGCAAATGTCTGTACTGTAGCGTGGGGGTGGGGGCTAGCCTACTGATTTACTGTGTATAGCAGGGGACGATGAAGCATAATACGACTAGACCTAGGCCTAAGTAGACAGTGAAATTTTATGTAATAGAAAGTACACTTTCGAAAGAAATAAATTAAAATAAGAAAAAAAATTAACTAGGGCCTAAGAATAGTTCAGTTGCAGACGTACCCTGTTTAAGTACTATATGCTAACTTTGCGGTTCTTGTAGCCCTAGCTAGACAAGGCACTCATGTGCAAAGCAGTGGTGTTTGTTTATCCATGAAAAAAGCACGCCGGGAAAGTTTGCTTTACCAGGAAAAGGTGACGTAATCTAGTTTATGACGTATGCATGCTAACTATAGCGTGAGTGTGACGTCCCAAAAAATAAAAATGTTCTATTATAACCAAAATATCAATAACTACAAGGTTTGTGGGCGTAAATTCCCTTAATACAAATTAAGGGTAGCACCATCTCCTTGCCATACAAATTACAGCTCCCATTGACGTCTCAGTCGAGAAATACGGGTAGCTGAAGTTTTTCTCGAAAATCTGACTACGAAACCAAATCGAAATTCATGTTCCACTTCTGACTCTGAGTTGCTTCGCACACGCCGTTGAGGGCGGCATTCCGGGAACCCTGCGTCCAGCGGGCACAAATGTGAAAACAATCATCGCCCACAAATGTGATAACGCCCACAAATGTAGCAACAAAACACGAATGTAGCAGCTAATACCTAAATGTTTTCCTCTTGTAATATTATGTTCAATCTACTTGTTATTATTTCTTCTGAGAAGTGACGAATAGCTTTAATAAGCAATTGCTACGGCAATTAACCAATCATCATTGTTTGTTTCCATGGCTACATCTTAAAGCTCTACTAGAACTTACTGTATGTAGCCTCCTTCCATACAATGTATTTGTTTTAATTTGCATTCTTATTGTATACTGTATTACTGTATTGTATGAAAATAAATTCATATTTGATTTGATTTGATCATGTTGAACTCAGATTTTGTACATTATAATAAATTTAGCCACTGAAAATATATCAGTTATTGGCAGCCATTGACTAGAAAATCTAGTTGGCATATTACATCTCATGATAATCTTAGATTATATTATATTTAACAATTCTGTATTATATTACATTATATTATGTTGTAAATACATATTAATTAGAAAAATTAGCCATTATTTTGAAATATTCAAACTAATTTAACCATTTAAAAGAGAATCATGTAGTTGTGCATTTTATATATATATATATATATATATATATATATATATATATATACTTATCATTTCTTTCTTTTTCTCCTCCCTCCAATTAGGCTGAGCTACTTATAGTAATACTAATATTAATATTAGATTATTAATATTAATTTTTTTTTTTACGAATTTAGTCTTTAATTCTCATTTTCCTTTCTTTCTTTCTTTTCTTTTCTTTTCTTTCTTTTCTTTCCTTAGCTTTATTCTCATTTCTTTCCTTGTCTTTCTTTTTATTTGTCATCAATTACATTTTCTTTCGTTATATTTCTGTTGTTTCCATACACTGTAGTTTCTTTTCTTTCTATTCTTTCCTTTCTTTCTTACGTTTTGTTTCTTTTCTTTTCTTTCTTTATTCTTTCGTTTTATTCTCTTTTCTTTTATGTTCTTTTCTTTCCTTTCATTTTCTTTCTCTTTTAGTTTCTTTTCTTTTTCATTTTCTTTCATTTTTTTTTTGCTTTCTCTTCATATCTTTCCTTTTTTCCCTTTCTTTCCTTTCCTTTTATTTCATTTCTTTCTTTTATTCTTTCTTTTCATTTTTCTTTTCTTTTCTTTCGTATTCTTATCTTTCCTTTCGTTTTCTTTCTTTCTTATTTTTTATCTTTCTTTTCTTTCCTTTACCTTCTTTTCTTTCTTTCTTTGACTTTCTTTTCTTACCTTCTTTCGTTTTCTTTTCTTTTCTGTGGTGTTAGTAACTTTCTCGTTCGTTTTTTTTTTTTTTTCATTTTTTCTTTTCTTTTTTCTTCGTATTCTTACCTTTACTTTCGTTTTCTTTCTTTCTTAGTTTCTTTTCTTTCTTTTCTTTACCTTCTTTTCTGTCTTTCTCTGACATTCTTTTCTTTCTTTCTTTCTTTTTCTTTTCATTTCTTTGGTGTTAGTACCTTAATACCTTAGTACCTTTGTCTTAATTCTCTTATTTCATATTCCTTCACATCCTTCACAAGCAACTCAAGCCCAACTTGGAGAGAAGAAAAATAAAAGAAGCTATAGCTAGACATATCTATTATATCTATTAAAACTTACGTTTTAGAAAACAGTCTCTGATGAATTGATTTCTTGAGAGTCCACTAAAAGCTGTGGCTCTCTCAATAATTGATGAGTTTTTTCTACCACGTTTACTTACTTTTGTCCATTGAAATGTAAGCTTTTTACATGGATTTGAGTTTTCACGTCTTATAACATGAGCGATCCAGTTTACTTGTTGTTGGCTGTAAAAGTCTTGTATAGAAATGGTCTTTACAATTGAGAAAAGTTTCTTGTTGTTTATTTTAAATGACCAGTCGGCATCGTCGTCAGGTTCTTTCTCCACTCGTTCATCTTCCTCTTCATCGATACTGGGCACACGACATGCTGCTACTGGAGATCTTTGTCTTTCGAACCCGTTAACTATTATAGACCTTAGAAAGTAGTTATATGTAAAGTTGAGCTTGTTAAGTTCACTTTGGAGTGGTCTCCATGAGTGACACCCGTAGGTCAGTCTTGATCTAACGAGGCCGTTGAGGAAGGTGACTCTGGTTGACAATGCAATGCTCTTGTTGCATAGCATCTTGCGGTGCTTTGCAAAGGATGCTCTAGCACTGCTGATCCTATGATCCATCTCCCTATTCCCAATAGGTATATCATCGTAGGTGTTCCATACACCAAGGTATTTAAATATCTTAGAGTTGATGATCCATATGTCGTTTACTTTGATTAGATGACTAGGGTATGGACCGTATCTTTCCAATGACCAGTTCCAAACCATGGTTTCCGTTTTGTTAACGTTCATGGTAAGACCGAATTCTGCAAGAACTTCGAATAGGATGTTTACTATAGACTGAAGCCCATCTTTTGACCAACTATGTATGCCAATATCGTCTGCATACCCACCTTTAGAATCTTCAAATGTGCCGTTCATTGGCTCTCGTCTACGTTGTTCTCTGTTGGTGGCTTCATTCAGAATTTGATATGTTATAGATAGAGTAGATAGAGCGCTGATTGAAGATTCTTAGTGTGTAGTCTATATATAGATTAAAGAGCATGAGCCCCTCGTTTCCCCCCTGTCTAACTCCATAAGATATATTGAATGAGTCCTTACATGGCTCGGTGTTAGCTAAATACGCTTCTGTGTGAGCATACGAACCTTCAATAACGTCTATGTTATCTGTCTGCTCGCCGTACGGGATCCTGTTCCTAATCGATTGAAACAAAAAACTTTGATTGACATGGTCGAAAGCAGCAGAGAGGTCGACATAGCAGGTGAATAGCCTTCGCTGACTAAGATTTGCTATTTCTTGTAGTTGTTTCGTTACATATATGCCATCATTGCATCCTCTTTCCCGTCTGAAGCCAAACTGAGTTTCCATTATTTGGGTTTCATA
>NW_022697760.1:0-1004 GCF_011630105.1 Anneissia japonica
ATTTAGTACCACTAAAATCAGTCAGTTCTTTAATACTAAAGATACTATCCCCAATGAATCCCGATTCTCAGTAGTATATAAATTTAAATGTGCTGGATGTAATTCCAGTTATATAGGCTATACAGGCCGTAGATTAATTACGAGGATTGGTGAACATCTTGGAAAGGATAAAAATTCACACGTACTTAAACACCTTAACGCAAACAGTAAATGTGAAAGGTTGTCTGATAAGAAATGTTTCTCTATACTGGATATTGATAACAATGAAATCAAATTGAAAATCAAAGAATCCCTTTACATAAAATGGAACAATCCTGATCTTAATTTGCAAATTAAACATGTTAACTTAAAGCTTATTTAAAAATACACGTAAGCAATAGTTATTATGCAAGCACTTGTTACCTTGCATTTAACTATAGCTTCACAACCTTTTGTCAAACAAATCAATGTACCTGATTATATATTCTACATAATAATTAGCTACACTTGGTCCATATTATAGACTTAATTAGCTACACTTGGTCCATATTACAGACTTACTATTGCTTTACTAACCTTTGGTTAAACAAATCATGGTATTCAATTATATATTCAGAATAATAATTAGCTACATTTAGTCTAGATTTCAGACTTACTATAGTTGGTCAAACTTATTGTCAAACAATTCAATCTATCTATTTAATATTCAGCATAATAATTACCTATATATATAGTCTACATGAAAAGTATTTGGTTCATTTCTGTTGTGTTTTTTTGTTAACTGATGATGGGTTGAAGGTAACCCGAAACATGTCTTCCATTAAATCTTTTGTGTTATTTTTAAAATGCGCTGTATTTTTTGTCAACGTCCATTTGGTTCTATTACCAAGTATTTCAGTTCAAGAAGGTTACCAGTTTCTTTATTAAGAAAATATGAAAAGATTATTCTTCGTTTGAACAAAGCCGAATTGGATTTTAATTTTTTACATAATTGCAAGGCATTCGGAGTTTTTCCTAAATTTATA
>NW_022697761.1:0-901 GCF_011630105.1 Anneissia japonica
AATTCTTATTGGAAGTTGTTTAAAAGCCGATATATTGATAAATATAGGTTTTGCGTGGCAGCCATATTGAAATTTAAGATGGCTGCCAGAATGACCTCGAATGAAATATTGTAGTTCATAGTAAAAAGTTTGAATTCTGAGAGCCTGGGTATGATTCTAATGTAAAATTTGACAATTACGTAATTTTAAAGATACCATAAAATATTTGACCTTGAATGACCTTACATGACCTTACATGACCCATTTGTGGCAATCTGACCAGGTCAAAAATGATATGATTGTATTCCTCGATCATATAAACATACTCTTAGACATTAGAATTATAATTCCAAGTGGTTTAGAAGCGGAGATATAGATAAAGATAGGTTTTATTAGGCGGCCATTTTGAAATCCAAGATGGCCGCCATAATGACCTCGGATGAGGTGGTTCCTACCAAAAATTGAATGCTATGACCATAAGGAGCATGTAAAAAAAAATTGGTGCTTTTGTCCGGAACGTCCACATTAAGTCCAAATATGGCCCTAAGCTGCCGTACTAAACTGCCTCTTGGCTATGGGGTGCCATACGCAGCAAAAGTCCATGTTAAAATCAAAATGTAATTGCAAAATTCAATGTCTTATAATTTATCAAAACGTAGGCGTAAATTTCTCAAAATGTAGATCTAGTTTCCCAAAATGAAGTTAATTTCTTTAAAATGTAATTCAATTTCAAAACGTAGGTCTGACTTGATCAAACACCCTCTCCAAATTCTATTCCAAAACGTAAATCAAAAACCAGCCTGGTTATGAAATGCATTTGACAACAACACTAGAAACGGACTTTTGCTGCGTATGGAACTAGACTTGCGAAATGTAAATCAAAACTAATCAGCCAAGCATGACGTGGGCCTGTTCCATTAAT
>NW_022697762.1:0-820 GCF_011630105.1 Anneissia japonica
CCAACGGTCGAAATTCATTGAACTTTCAGCCATGCCGAAACGCCATAGAAATAAGGAAATTAAAGGAGTCAGATGAATTATTCGGTAAGAATATCTTCGAGCAAACTAACGAAGATGAAAATATAGGATCTTCATCGGAAGATTTGGAGTTCATCGAGCTGATGGACAAACAAATGGTTAAAGATGATGCTGGCAACTGGATTGCACCGCTGCCATTCAAGAAGGATCGCCAAAGACTACCTAACAACAAGTTCCAGGCAGAGAAAAGAATGAAGACATTATTGACTGCCCTAGATAAAAACCAAAAGAAGAAAGATCACTATTTCGAATTTATGGGTAAGATATTAAACAACAAGCATGCGATAGAAGTAGACGAGGGGGACATCGATCAAACTGAATCGTGGTATCTTCCTCACTTTGGGGTATACCACCCCCAAAAACCTGATAAGCTAAGAGTCGTCTTCGACTCTAGTGCGAAGTTTTCAGGCGTATCTCTAAATGATACACTTCTTAGTGGTCCAGATCTGATGAATCAGTTATTAGGGGTGCTGATCAGATTTCGAGAGCAACCTATTGCAGTCACCGGAGACATTGAACAGATGTTCTATGCCTTTAAGGTCAGAGAAGACCATAGGAAATATTTACGTTTCCTCTGGTTCAAGAGCAATAAGCCTGATGAGAAGATTGTAACTTACTGCATGACAGTCCACATTTTCGGTAATAAACCGTCCCCAGCTGTAGCTATCAGCGGACTAAAGAAGACAGGCGAGAAGGGCGAAGCTGAGTTTGGCAGCGATGTTAAACGATTGATTAATGATAA
>NW_022697763.1:0-1193 GCF_011630105.1 Anneissia japonica
TGGGGGTGGGGGCGCGACCAAAATATGAGGGGGCGTGGAATTTATTTTCGGTGGCCACGCCCACTGAAAAATATTGCTTCTTAGTGATTCTCATGTTAACCGTGACAGATATGTTAAAGTATATCTCTTGAACGCAGTATTTAAGAAGTGAGATAATAAACAAAACAATTTGACCATGATATCACTGTGTTTTGATGAACGTCAATAAAGGGAAGTT
Source organism: Anneissia japonica (assembly GCF_011630105.1). Classification (NCBI taxonomy): domain Eukaryota; kingdom Metazoa; phylum Echinodermata; class Crinoidea; order Comatulida; family Comatulidae; genus Anneissia; species Anneissia japonica. The sequence goes on from NW_022697763.1 coordinate 218, forward strand.
GGGAAAGCATTAACCCATTTTCTTGAGCATAAGCCTAGCCTAATTTTTTTTTTGCTTCGAAGTTTTCGAATTAGAAAATATTAATTTTATTATTGTAGTAGTGATACTATGTACACGTTTTAATTATTGTTATTTATTCGTTAACGTTTTACATTTAAATGTAATGTATTTTTTAATTGTGAATTACTATGTCCATGTTAAATTCTATTAAAATTGTATATTATTATTTAACAGGCATAGACGAGTTCTAGCCTAAACTAGGCCTAAACAAGTTACTATATGTGAGTGCATTAAATTATGAAAAATATAAATAAAACGCAAACATTATGAAAGAATAAAGGAAGAAGAAAGATTAGGAAAGAGATTTGGAGCTGCTGAAATATTTTCCGAAATTATACAATAGTAGGCCTAGTCAATATGCTATTATTGCATTACGTTTTTGTAAACAATTTTGGGCATTAATCGTCAGAGGTCTCGGTGACACAGCCTACACTTTTCATAATTCGAAATCGAATCGGACCTTGACGATATTTCCCGCACGATTAAAATCGTAACGGTACTTACATGACCTGTGATATATTCAACTTGTGTAATTGTGTAACGTACATTTTATCGTAATAAAAGTCTCGTCTCTGTTTTAATATTGTATTATGGCTGCACAGTATGTTACTTTTATGAGCACACTGCAAGAGCGTGTCCGCTGTTTTAAAAGCGTCTTTTCCAAAATAAAGTTATAGTAATTATTTAATTAATAGTAGGCCTATGCAAGAAACAGCAAATCATTTTTAAGATTATAAAACATCACCTTTATTTCATTGTCATTCGTATTTATACAGGCTGTACAAACAATTGAAATTACGAAGAATCATTTTCTAATATTGTTTAGCGAACAACTTTTCAAGGTCGTCAAAAAAGGCGAAAAAAAATTTGTTTTTTTCTTATTTAGCTTAAATGCTTTTCCGAACGCAAGTAGGCG
>NW_022697764.1:0-17673 GCF_011630105.1 Anneissia japonica
CAAAATGTATCTTGGAAAGACGTTTTTCCAAGATAACGTATCTTGGAATTCCGTCTTTCCAAGATTAATTTCACTGTTCCCTGATCTAACAAATGTTACTATAATTATTAAAGTAGGTAAATTGAATGAAACACTGATAAGCTGCACAAAAACCTGTACTTAGAAGTCGTGTGAAATTACCAGAACGTCGATTATTTATTTATTTAGGCCTATTTTCTTTTTCCACGGACTAGGGCAGAATCAAAGTCAAATTCAGTAGAACATTACAGATTGTTACTGTAGGCCTACAGCTCATTGCGCTTAATCCAAGCAATATAAAGGTATTTTTTAGAATATTTGTCGAAAATAAAACTTGCATCATTGTAATCAACCAAACTATATTTAAGGGCAAATTCATTATGGATAGACATGACATCAAGGAAAAGAGAAAACCAGAACCCGACAGAAGGCCCTCCGATAAATTAGAGATTTTAAAGGCATTTTCATAGGTTCAGAGTTTCACATTCTGTAAATATCGGTACAACATTTTATATTTAGGGCCTTGACGAAATGTTTTTTGGATAGCATAATAATTAGACGGGGCCAGGACAGACCAGAACTCGACTCAGAAGGCGCCGACGATATTAGAGATTTTGTATTTCTATCGATATTAGAAAGTCTCATATTCTGTAAATATTACATAGAATTTTTATATTTTTCCTCGACAAAATGTAGGCATCTTTATAATTTTGATTGATTTTTTTTTCAATTTTTATATATAATTAGAGGGGCTTAGGTGCTCATCCCACTCCTTTAATCAACCACTGAACGACCATCGTCATTGTCGTCGTAATCATCATCCATGTAATCATCATCGTCGTTGTCGTCATAATCTCGACCACGCATAGCTTGGTCGAGATTGCCATTCTCCCGCATTGGTCCCCGCCCCCCGAAAATCCCTGTCAAGTAGTTCAAAATCATCTAAATTCACCTTATTTTGAACTCAACTGACCATAGAGTCCCCACTTCACCTTCGCGCCCCAACTTCAAGACAATTCTGTTTTCCCATCATTCACCAGTTGTTTCTTTTTGTGATGGATCCAGAAATTTGCCATCAGCAGTCCGATAAAAATCTAACCCAAAGGACAGTGGAGGCACCAGAATGTGAAATCTGGAGAGGGAGGGGATGGGGAAAGAGAGAGAACAGTACAATTTTAGGGGGTATATGCTGGGGTGGGCCAAGGTGGGCGTGGTAGGGCGTCGTTCAAAATATCTAAAAAATGGTCCAGTGGGCGAAGCCCTAGAAAAATATGACAATTTAGGGGTTTCAGAGGCTTATTTAATCGATTTAAAAAGGTGGATTGTCTACTAATATGTAGAAAATGCATGACATTTTTTTTCTCTGCAGTGGTTTTTCTTCTTTGGGGTAGGGGAAGAACATTTACTGGGGAATATTCCCCCGTGCTTGATGGCAACAATGATAATAATAAAATTATAAAATAATAAATAACACCTTACAAAATTTGTATAAATAGTAACAATAACAATTTACATATTTAATTGTTAATATAAAATTCTACATTTTAAATATTGTATATTAAATTTTCTCCTACATAAGCCACATACAGAACTTTATTCTATAGCCTAGGTCAGCACTGTTGTTAGGGTCACCCTTGTCAAAGTTAAATAAACAAAAATTAAACAATAAAACAATAATAAATACACTCAACAAGATTTAGTATGGTGCCATTCAATCTAATTTTACTTCAGAAATTCAAATCTATAGTACAAAATTACCAATACCTACACAATTGTTATTATTTGGAATAACAGACATATTGTAATGCTAACACTGGAATACTGGTCTCCCTCAAATTAATTACCACTTTTCTGTGGCCTCAAAATTCACAAATGTCTTACTTTTATTATTCTATTCAGAGAGCAAAGCTGCTAAAAGATCATGGAAACCTCAGTCCTAAAAGTGGTCTTTAATTGGAGGGAGATGTGTATTTTGGACATTTCAAGATTCTACAGTGTACTGTTCTAATCGGTTCTAACAGACATAATTCTGATATTTGTCTTACATTAATCATACATGTGCAGCACAACAGAATTACCTCAGATGAACACAAGAAACATATCCTACACACTACTTAAAAGCAATCATAAAAAACTAGACATATACCATATTTTTACAAGTGAACTTTTTGAAACAGTGACAGATTCAGATTTTTTTAAATGGGGTCCAGGGAGCGGATTTTACAGATGGTGGGTCCAACATTTTATGTCCTTCATTATTTTAAAAATTATGAAAAATCAAGGGGGTACAGTGGCGGATCTATGTGACCCCCCCCCTCCATTTTGCCACTAAATATTAAAATACTCAATGCAAATCAATGTTATGTGCTACTTACTTAACTGTTCAGAACTGTTGTGCCCTCACCCCACCCAGCTAGGCCCCTTGAATCTGCCTGTGCAAAAGAATATTATCAATAGAAGAATCTTGAACAAAAGAATTATATAACTATGTAATCTAACAATAAAACTATATTCTGTAGCATTAACTATAAAATATGTCTGTTTTAACAGACAGCCAATACAGAAACAAGACCACAACCAAGAACTTAATTTGTAGAATATTAAATATAGAGCATCAAGTTATTTTTAGTCTTGAACTGGAAGGGATACAGTATCATCCATGTAAAACAAAATGCGTTTAAATAATTTTCATTTTTGCAAGTGCAACACCATTAAAGATAACATCATAATAAAAAATAAAGCATATACATACATCCTTGCCAAATCTATCATTAATTATTTTATTTCAGAATTATATCCATAGTAGGCAAATAAACAATAATAAACATAACTATACAACAAAATTAACACTCAGATTTAATGTGTTATTGAAAGAGGCGCTGTTAATACCGAGAAAGGTTCTAATCAAATTTTTTTCAAGTTTACATGAACGAGGCCAAGATCACTCACAGAATAATTGCTTCTTGTTAAGCAATTAATCATAATTATTTCACAAAACTAAAACTAATTACTGAGGGCTGCAAGAGAAGGAGCAAGCACAACAAGATCATCTCATCATCATCAATTCAAAATTCAATATAAATTGATTGCAAAACAAATGTATGTCTCGAAATACAATTAAAACATTAATAGTAAAACAGTAAAATCAGCAATGCCACACACATAAAATAGTTAAAAATATTAAAATGTATTATACTAATAGTCTCAATACCACAATCATTTTATTAAAAACCATCACAAAAATTATCACCACCACCATTACTATACTACTGCTGTGTCTATAATTACATTTAGCATGACATTTCTAAACTGACAATAATGACTTGATGTACTTCAAATGCTGTTACATATAAAATAATAAAAATACAAAAGGAAAAAGAATATTTATTTATTTTATTTATTTATTCTTTCTTTAAACTGTAGGCACTTTCAGCACTATTACACTGATTCTCAAAGTGGTACAGTTTAAACATAACAAAAATATATACAGTACAATATAAGGAATTGTTTAACAAAAAGTGAAAAGAATGTAAACATAAAATAAAAATACGAAAATAAAAACCAAGCAAGAGAATAGTCAATAAAATACATTTATGTAGTAATATTGTTTTGGAATGAATGTAACAACATATTTTGAAAGTTAATTTTTAATTCATTCGCAAGTATCAAGATATTGTGCTGCTTTCCTGTAATCATAGATGCTGTGTACTGTTGCTTTTGACATATTAGTCATTTTTTTTTATTCGCATCTAAGTAACTCTCTAATTACAGGATGGATGATATTTTTTAAAAACCAAGTCTCTTTATGAGGCTTAGGGAGTAGAGCTGACTTTAGCCGTAATAAAATTCTGCTGTTATAGGAACTAAGCCCAGTACCATGCGATTAGAAGGAAACCATCTTGACCACCAAGCAATTCAATTCAACTCCTAATGCTTGAATAAGTGGTTCATTATTGGTGTATTAATATTACAAAAAAATTGAATAAGCTCTTTTTAAAGAAGGTACTTTTTTAATGATTGTAGGCAGTGGTGGAGATCATCTAGAGGTGCTATAACAAAAAAAATATTGGTGGGGTTGAGGTGGATTGATCCTCTACCTGCGAAAATTAATGCCTGTACCCCTCTATTACAAATTCCTGGATCTGTCACTTGTAGGGAAGGCCATTTCATAATTTAGGTCTCAAGACTGCAAATGCATACATCTCTGGAAGCAGCAACAGCAAGCTGTGTTGAATCTGCCTAAGTCATGAGGCCACTACCACAAGAATCGGACATCCTTGAGGTAGAGGAATGGAGATTGACACCTTCCACACATGTCAATTTTTAAAATCATATTCTCTGCTATCTGGTAACCAATGCAGTTTGCAAAATATAAAGTGACCAGAAGCTGTGAATCTGCCCGGAACAAAAAAAAAATTATTCAAGCTGCACGGTTGCTGTATGTTGGAACAGAGTTGCCATAATGACGAGCATAATGACACAAATAATCAATAATACTACTAAACAACAATAATGGTAATTAATACGTTTTTTGACTTGGAGGACGCCTTTGGTTCGGTGCCTCATAACTTAATTAGTCTCATACTTGATAATGTTGACCCTTTACATACATTAATAATTTATATGCCAATATCTCTGCGTACGTTAAAACAAAGGATTGGCAATCGGATGAATTTAAATTTCGTAAAGGTATTTTTCAGGGCGATCCCTTATCTCCCCTTATCTTTATTTTGATTTTCGACCCCATTATCCAGGCATTGGAATTGGAGCTTTCCCACAGCTACAATATGGATGGAATGAAACACATCACAACTCCATTTGCAGATGACTTCTGCTTAATAACTGGTAATAAGAAAACACACCAAAGATTAATTAATAAGATGTCCACCTTTACTTCGTCAATGGGACTTAAACTAAAACCATCCAAATGCAAATCTCTCTCTATTGTCCGTGGGAAAGCTTCAAATGTGCCGTACACTCTAGCTGATAGCACTATTGCATCAGTTCAAGATGAACATCATAAATTTTTGGGCTCCATTATATCATTCCGTAATACCGAGAATGATGTCTTCCAATATCTTAAAGAGATAATTGAGAATAATCTTAAAGTAATCGATAGTTCTCTTGTTAGGTCTGAATTCAAAGTCAAAATTTATTCCAGTTACCTGTTACCTAGCTTAAGATTTCATCTGACTGTTAACGATATTTGTAAAACTCAGCTTGATAAACTTGATTCCCTCAGTAGCAAGTATGTAAAAAAATGGGTTGGTTTACCTAAACCCAGTACATTATCGTTTATCCATATGCCATTAGGGCTTGACATTCCCAGAATTTCCGACTTATATATCGAGAGTCATTCACTTGCCCATGTGTCTTCTCGATTTAAGGGGGTCCCCAGGTTAATCATTCTATTGACTGTAGACTCAAGAGGGAATGTAACTGGAAGAATAAAATTTCGCTAACCAGTAGGTCCGAAAATCTCTTCCTTGAGGCAAAAAACTCAGAGCCCAGTCCTTCTCTCCCCCGTACTAAAACAATTGTTAAGAACAAACTTAAATTTGATATCCAAGAATATTGGAACCGCCATGTGAAGGAGCTTCTGGTTCAGGGAAGATTTTATGACTTGCTTTCTCTTGAAGAAAGTTGTCACCAGTGGAAAAGCTTCATATACAACCTGCCCAGAGGAGTTATGAAATTCCTTACTAATGCTCTGGGGGATACGCTAAATAATAGGGTTAACTTGCACAGATGGGGAAAAAATATTTCAGAAAAGTGTATGGGCTGCAATAACAGAGAGACTCTTTGTCATATTCTAAATTTTTGCTCGCGTTCCCTGGACCAGGGGCGCTTCACATGGCGACATAACAATGTTCTTAATTATATTTACAAGAATTTAAAAGATGGATTCAAAACTGTTAAATCTCCTCCGGTTATTCTTTGCGACCTCGTAGCCAGCGCCTCTGCTAATCTTCACCGCTCTACAATCCCAACTGAATGCATCCCAACAAATCTCATTCCCGATATCTGCCTTTATTGGCCCGATTTAAGAAAACTTACCATCATGGAACTTACTATTCCATTTGATACTTCAACTATATGACTTCCATTTCATTTTTTCCATATTTTTGCTTTTCTGTTATCAATACAAAAATAATGGTACATTGTTGGGTCACAGAACATTAAACAATCTAGTGCTTTAAGAGCAGCTGTAGTAAATGGACAAAAAATAAAAGATGTATGTACGTCTTCAGTTTCCAATAACCATTCCTACTGTACAGTAGGTGACAGCCTTGAATTACTATCTAACTATATTTAACATTGTTCCTCTAACAAAATTAAGATTTTCTCAGTTCAAAATTATTAAATCAAATTATGAAATAATCTCTTTCTAATAAAATTAAAGACCACCTTCCTGCATTCCCAAGTGAGTCTTATCTTTTAATATGATAATACTTTTTCCTAATTCAGATTTAGATTTTTATTCATCATCACATACATACATGATATTCAATTTCAAAATACATTAAGTTAAAAACAATTTACTGCACAACAAAAAAAACCATACAATAATTAGAAATAAGCAGGCGGGGAAAAAATGTAGGCATTATTAAAAATATAACAATTTTTATACAAGATCAAGCGTTCAAAATGCATTTGAATACTTCAATAAGTCAATTAATTTCATTATTATTAATATACAAAGGTAAAAATTACAGATTAGTTATTATTTGATAAGAATATATACATTTAAATAGCAAAAAATTATTTACAAGTTCATTAATAAAATTAATAATAAATTAATAAGCTGGTTCTTTAGCAGTTCTCAAGTTCTTGAAAGTGTAGTTTATCCTTAAACTAAGCGTAAGATGTTCCGAGCATGGAAAACAACTTCTATATGACAGATACCTCATCCAGGTGATTCTTTAAAACATGCCAAATCTAGAGGTAAACTGGAGTAACAATAACATCATTTATATTTGATATAAAAGACACTGATACTGAGACTGATGGGGTATGGAAACAAAAAATACAAATAATAGTACAAACTGATATCAAACCAAAATAAATATCATACTATGAAAATAAAAATAAAATAAAATAATGAACACAGAAGTAATTTTAACATAAATATTTTATGGAATCCATTCCTGAAATATACAAATAATAACATACCAAAAGTCAGAAAAAATCTAATCAGGGGAACACTGTTCATTATAAAGATATTTAATGGGTTAAAATCAAACGCTTTATTGCACAACTAAATATACAGTCTGTGTTTAAGTGTACTGGACATTGTCAAAATAATTACCATTATCATTTTTCAAAACCCTTTTACAATTTTTTAGATAATTTTTTAACTTTTTATTGCAATGATTTATGCCTTTATTCAATGTTCATTTGTTCTAAATTGTATTTTGTAACATTTTATGAATTTTATGAAGTTTCTGTGATTTGTATGTTGACTGATCTAATAAATAAAGAAAAAATGTAAAGCAAAAAACATTTTCTGTATAAGAAATCTGGCCTACTTACAGTAGAAGGGGAACAGATGTCCAAACATTACTTGCACATTAGGTTTATAGATCTAAAAATGATGACAATCAGGAATTTACTGTCATTAGAGAAGAGAACCTTACATATTTTTATAGTATTGTACTGTAATTGCGTGGTTTTTTTTGCTTTGATTTCAATTTTTTTTTCTAATTTTCAATGTGATGTGGATTGGATTGGATTCATTCCGTGTAAACACCAAGGATAGCCCATGAAAGTCTAGAAGAAGACTTATTTCTGGTGGTGATTGGACAGTGCACACGGGACCAACGGCTTAAACGTCTCATCCGATATGTTGTTTGTTCAGGACTCAGAGCACCACTGTGGTTTCATGGCGCAATATCTTGCAGTACCTTTCCTGTTTCTTTGTGTTAAAAAAAATAATGAAATTAAAATTAAATGAATGAAAATGGCTCACATGATCCTGATCTGTTCTTATTTAAAACAATGAGGATTACCTTCTGCTAGTGTGTTCAATGCTTGTTGAAGATTAAGGATTGTCCTTAACCTATCGATGAATATTTTCAAATTTCCTTCACTGATTATCAGTCGATCTTCTAAATCAGTGATCATAATCCAACTGCTGGTATACATCTTAGGAAGTGTATTATACAATCCATCAATTTCCTTCACATTGTCTGTGGTCAGTGCCAATCCAAATTTCATTAGCTTTTGCCTGTGAGGTGTGAATTCTGTTGAAATGGTTCCTTTCTTAACTTCTGGGAAAGATGGTAGTTTTTTTTTAATCTCCCATTGAAGAGCAAAATGTTTTGTTATGCTAATAGTATCACACAGGAGTCCAAGATTCCATGAACTAAGATGATCACTTGTAAACAAATTATTCAGCAAGTCTATCGTGCTAGTTACTGATGACAGATTTCCTTTTTCCACCTTATCTCTGAACAACACTTTCAGCATTGAAACATTACTCTCCCCGCCATACCAATTTGAGACAATGGTTTTAAGCAAATTGAACTCCATTTCCGACAATTCTATAAAATAAATAGATATATGTCAATATTTATGCAATTTTCAAAAGTAGGTTTTGCAGAGATATATAATGTCAATTCTAAATATTTTTAGCACTGCCACAACTCAATCATACTGGTCTGGTTGACAATCTCTTCCAAATAGTGTATGAATCCTGTGTATGTGTATGAGCCATACATAGTATTGTAATTCGATTAGTTGTGGCTTAATGTCCATCGCCATCTATTTGGCATATTTTTAAATATATAAGGTAAAAAATAATTTGGATATTTAGAAGCACACTTTTTTAGTATGTTAAAATTGTATTTCTCTCATTTATAATACTGACATATATTAGGCCCAGTAAAAAAAAATATTAGTTTATCACCCCCACACGCATGTCTTCTATCTTCTATGGTACTGGAAAAACATTTAATAAAAAAAAATTTAAAAAAATTAGAAATTTTTTTAAATTTTATTTTATTATTTTTTTTTCATTTATTTTATTAAATAGTTAGTAGATATTGTTTGCATTATCTAAATCATGTTTTACTTTGAATATCAATGCACCAGCAAACAACCCAAGGGTAATATTTGGCTTTCAAAATAAAAAATTTAAAAAAAAGCCTCCCTCATCATTTTTCCTGCCCAGATAGAGTGATAAACTAATAATATTTTTTATAGGGCCTTAAGTTCATGTCACTAAGAAATCACTAGTCTTGTTCCAAAAGCTCTGGTTCTAGTTGTGGCTATTTACTATTACATTGTAGGTGCTGCTTTACAAATTGTTATCTCTACAGAGAACCAGCCATTGTCTGGGTGTCACACATATGTATCACCATTTAGCATGCGTTTTATGAAACACAGTGTCTTGATTGTCTGGTACAAGTGTAAATAGTTTTTGACCAGGGTTTGTGGTAATATTTGATGAGATAAAACTCGGTCTTGAAGGGTCCAAGTAATGGACCAGGCTATAATAGACAATCATTGTACATTATTCTTTACCATCTTCTCTAGATTTTGACAACAGGTTTTTAATGGTAAACATCAAGGGAATTATCAGGTGTACAGTTAAATGGCTGCGATTGTGCTTAAATTTGATTAGGATGATAATGACCATCTGTGAAAAAGGTCTTCAATAGCTTTCCAACTGTTTTTATCATTTTATATTGTAAATGTATTTGGTAAAATAAATGAAATTAAATTAAATGAAAAATGAAATGGATTGCTACAATACAGTCCTTAAAGCCAAAGTTCAGTGACAACTGGAAATCTGAGTTCATTGGTTGCGACTGAATTGTTTTTTGTGGTTCATCTTTAACCCTGAGAATTTTGGTTAAATGGTAACCAATGGGATAAAATCCATGGTTAAGACATCAAATTTGTTAAAGTTTGAAAAGTGCCTTTTTCATGCATCATACACATACTTAAGGCACCCCTTTTAGGAAAAAAATTATATAAAATATAATTTAAACAGACCCCAGATTTATTTATTTTTATAGACAATCATTATACATTATTACCTTTACAATCTTCTCCAGATTTCAAAGATGTATTTGGAATGTCTGTGAAGAGAGCTGAATATTACACATGTTAAAACAATTTGTGTTTATTGAAATGGTAGTATCAAATTATATAGTTACATAAAGCTTGAAAATTGACCTTACAACACCTCACAAGTATTTTGGACTTCTATTTAAGGGAGGGGGTGCAGAAAGAAGGGAGCTCCTGTATAAATAACATCAGTTGAAATGACTTGAGGGTGGGGGGGGGGCTTAAGTCTAACATTTGTAACATTGTTTTTTATGATATTTTAATAGCTATAAATAAGAACTCAAAATATGCCAATAATGGTTAGACATTTAAAAGAATGGTGCTACGATATGTTTCTTCCAGGGCTGTGCACCCATCTGGACGGTAAATCGGCACAAACATTATGTCCTTGTACTCAAATTAGTATATGATGCTTGAATACTACTGCTTAGTTGAATTTACATTACCAAAGTATACATTTACAAAACAATAGGCCTGTATTTAACAGTGGTGGCATATCTAGTGGGGTAAGGAGTACACATGGGGAGAGGGAAGTGCACGCCCCCCTAACAAGTTGGCCCCTCCATTGAAAACATTTGATCCCAAAAAACTGTGCTAAAATAGATAAAATCACTTCATATTGCCTTAGTTTGCCTCTAGCCACTTATTTAATTTAGGCATTTCAATGCATGTATTTGTTAAGCTAATAGTAATATACAGTATTTAATAAGATGGAACAATGGTTTTTTTTTAAAGAAAATTGTGTAGCAGTGTTCATGTTAAATTTGAAATAAAATATATATTCTGACAATATTTATCAACAACATTTATCTAAATAAATAATACCTTTTGTTAGAACTTTTACTGCATGATTAAGTTCAAATTTCTTCAAATTTTCAATGAATTTTCCCATATTTTCTTCACAAATTATGGTACGGTGTTCGAGATCCATAATCAAACTCCATGGGTCTGCATATTCTTTTATAGGGTCATTATATATTTTACTAATCTTGACTATATCTTGATCTGAAAGTGCCATTCCAAGCTTAATAACACCTTGCCTGTGAGTTGTGAAGTTTAAGATTATTACATCTCTAATGTTTGGGCATGATGGTATTAAATGTTTAATTTTCTTTTCTAAACCAAATGTTTTTGTTGCCTTTATGGTTTCACAAAGGATGGAGTATTCTTCTAAATCTAGAGCTCCAGTATCACTCAACAAATCTAGTAAGTCAGACGTTGTTGAAGCATGGTTTAATCGATGTGTATTCTCCACATGGCCTCTGTACAAAACTTTTAGCATACCGATGTAGCCAATCTTGTCATAATAGTTCGAAAAAATTGACAAGAGAACTTTGAAATCTTTATCAGTGATTCCTGAAAAAAAAAAACAGAAAAAAACATATGAAGTCTGAATACACAGTTAGTATGAGATAGTATAATACATACTCCAAGTATTGAAATGCACGCCATCGTGTAAGGATTCAATATTTCAACATTAATTATGTCATCATCATTCCTGATGATGACGTAATTAATGTTGAAATATTAAATCCCGACACGATGGCGTGCATTTCGATACTTGGAGTATGTATTATACTATCTTATCTGAGATTAATCAGTGGACCTTTTGGTTTCAGTTAGTATGAATTTATATAAAATACATAGAAAACTACAACTTATCCCGGGATATTGCTGTAGGCAGGCAGTGCTCATTATAGGCCAATACAAAGAGTGGCCCTAGGCCCGGAGTAGTGAAGGTGCTGGGGCCCCAGAAGCGAGGACCTGAAGTTTTATGTAATTGGATGCCAAATTTAAACAATAGACATAATAACAGAGAGTACATTATGTCACAATCTTGAGAAAGATACATTATGAATGTATTTGGTGCAAAGAAACATTATTTGAATCAATGATAAGATAAAATGCAAAAAAATCTTTCACAACTTAACAGACAAAAGTCTAAAATTTACAAAGAACAATGCACAGGCCAGTACAAGATATAATATATTTCTTGTTTTTTTAAGAACAGAAACTTGCAGTGTGGTTCACAGGTAACGAGGTACTGTCACTGTTCCACATGCCATATGATACGAGAAGCTTTATTGCAATTTTTAGTTGAACAATAGACCAAGTTGAACAATAGACCAAGAAAACACAGTACAATAACATCACAAAAAGGACACTAAACGCTAAATAAATTTAAAAAATTCATGAAATAAAACAAAGTAGAAAAATTACGAAAAGCTAAAAAATAAAGCAAAAAAGGGATTAAGCCTAAGAGAGAATAGAATTGGATATATTTACAATTTTATATACAATTTAGAAACATTGTAGTAAAATATTTAATATTTGCAAGTAATTGATAGTCGAGGCAGGATCTGCAAAAACTGGTACACTTAAAGCTTGTTTACACTAAGACGATAACAATCAACAATAAAAAGCTAAAAAGCAATTGCTCATATAGAAAATAAAAGAAATAAGAAAAGTTTTCACACTAGCACGATTCGATGAAAAAATAATTTCACAATTCAAATCAAATGACGTCATTATGATGGGAAAATGATAACATCGTAGTAGTAAAAACGATTACCGGTATATTGTTTGTCTATGATTATGACGTCATTTGATTTGATTTGTGAAAATATTTTTTATCGTATACATGATAAATGTTTATTGAACTTTGCTAATTCGATAAATTCTCCTAATTTTTTTTTTTATATGAACAATTGCTTTTTAGCTTTTTATCGTTGATCGTTATTGTCATAGTGTAAACAGGCTTTTAAGGGTTCAGTCTTCCAGTAGGGTTCTAGGAACCCCTAGTACATCTTCATTTAGGTAGCCATTTCAATGATTTTCAGATATTTTGAGAATCAATTCTATAAATACTTCATATTCAATTTAAATTGGGGATGAAGTGAGGGCCCCAATTTGGGTTGAGAAGCTGAAAGCCCTAAAAAATAGCTGAAAGCTATTAAATACTGTAATCTTCTATAATAATATATAATTTAAACTCACCATGACCTGATCCAATATCATGTTCTTCATGATGACCTTTTGACAATGTTTGAGATGTTCCTTCAACAGTTGCAGAGGATGACTCTGTTTCTAAGTCTATATTCTCTATTAAAATAAAATATGTAGTCATCACTTCATCTACATGTCACAACTGCCTTCTTATCATTTACTTTATTTCATTTTTTTACTTAAAAATGATATTGGTAATTCATACTAGGCAATATATTCCTTTTATTAGAAGGTAATTATTTCATTATTCAAATTTAAAATCAGGACAGGCATTTATTTATGCTTACTCCAAATTGCTAAAAAGTATTTTTCACTTCAAAGCTAATATACAATTAATTTCAGATTTTAATCTTTTGTCAATTTTTTAACATCTCAGCATTGGCAATATGGCCTCTTAAAGTGTAGTTTTGCCTAACAAAAACTGTGTGGCAACACTATAATAATCTGCAGGGGCGGATCCAGAGATGTTGAAAAGGGGGGGGGGGCAATTGGGGCCGATCGAGACAACACTGAAATAGGAGGTCCGGGGGCATGCCCCCATAAAAGTTCTGTGTTTTAGACACCCGAAAATAACATTCGAGGCTATCTGGGATATCATTTTTTCTTTTTCTTTCTTTTTTCTCTTTTTTACATCTCAAAAGTTGGGGGGGGGGGGGGGGGGGGGCCGGGGCCACCCCCCCCCCCAAATCCACCCCTGATCTGGGTAAAATATCCAGCATTTCTAACAAAATTGATGATAAATTAAATCTTTCCTTTGTTCACAATAATACAAATCAGAAATTTTTTACAATAAATCTTCAGTAATTAACATACAAAAATATGAATATATGTATAATTATAAAATACAAACTACAAAAGGTTACACATTATAGAGTATTTACAAATTAATCAAATATTAAAATTAAATTTAGGAGCATTTCTTCTGAAAAGATTGGACTGACTTTCTTGCAAACAAAAATGTGTGCAACCCTGTAGGAGAATATGGCATAATTCTGAGAGCATCCCGGATGCCTTGAGGATTAGAATATGGTTTATATAAATACTGCAGATATTCATAAAAATAACGATCACTCATGAAAGTGAATGTATAGTGTGTATTAGAGGCCTATAGGGTCTCTATATGTGGCAAAGACAAGCCAAACCAGTCACTTGTTAAAATCCTGTTTTTGGAGATAATGGTTCCTGCCTAAGTAATGCCAAAAATGCCAGAATAAATATATAATCACATGAAACTATGTAGTAATATAAAAGTTATTTTTAAAGGTTAAAAATATAATGCATTAAACAAATTTAAGGAAAGAAAAAATCTAGGAAATAAAATGAGCCACGTCATTTTAGTGCTAACACGGAAGCAATATTTTCATGTTTCTCCATATATGCGTTTTATTAAATGACCAACCAACATCTTTAAAATAAAAAAATAATGGATATGATATTATCGAAGAAGACATGCTAAGTATAACTGTGATGAATATAGATTTATATAGGAGGCCCTCTGTTGGTTCATACATACCTTGTAGTATAATGGTAGAGTCCCGAAAGTTTAGTGCTGTAAAGAACGAGTGTTGCACGTTGGAAACTAGGGACGCCATACTGTAAGAGTACACGTTGTTAATGGAGAGCGTCCATTTGAAGTTAGGAAGTCGAATACACCGTTTTACTATGCCTTAATTTAGCTGTTGTGGGACTGGTATGTACATGATTTGTTGTGGAATATATAGTTGTACTGTAGATATGAACAGTACAGTAATATTAGTGATTTGGAATGAGAAGCATTCCATCGTTGTTTTGTGGTGCTAGACCACAGGCTGCAACATGAGTAGGCAAGGAGTCAGTCTAACTAATGCATGTAGCGTTTACGTATTTTATCTTTATATTTGTTGTTCCTGTTTATAATATTATTGCGGCTGTGTACAGTCATAATTATAGAAGAACACCGTTTGATTATTGAGCTATAATCATAAGTCTAAGCAATTGTTAGATTTAGTAATGTAGTGACGGTTTGATAATAAGCAATAAGCCTATGTAATACATCGCATGTTAACATTTGATGATAGACGTTTGCCAGTGACTCGTCACGCTTGACTGCACAAATTAATATTTATGAAGTCATAGGATAGGCTGATACCATTGGTATTGTCGAGGTGCAGTGGGTTTCTTATTGCCTAATTTAATTGTTTAATCATTGTTTTTACTTATTTTACAATAATTTTAAGTCTTGATTATCTTGATGACAGTAAATAAATATATACCAAAAGGCAAAAGTGTTGTTGTCGAATATCATCGAGTCAGTAAAATACGCCCGACGTAACAATAACATAGTTACAATGTCATGGCTCCTGATTTTACATGTGAGTATTTGAATTTATTCCATGTTTTTTAACCTAAAACTGGCATGTAAAGTTTATATGGCTGTGAATTTTTTTTTGCAATTTTTTGAAACATTGCCACTTAATCCCTGTTATTACTATTTGACTTCTGCATGATCCTTCAAAAAATCTTTCTGACAACTGTTCCGGCCAAAATTTTATTTATGTTTAAATTTGACTGTGTCTGGCCTTTAAAAACATGTTTTTTCCCCCTACGTGCAATAGCAAATTTTACAAAAAAAATTGCTCAGGGTTAACATGATTGCATACCTTTAATTTGGATTCCTGATGATGACATAATTAATGTCGAAATATTAAATCCCTACATGATGGCGTGCATTTCGGTACTTGAAGTATGTGTTAAACCATCTTATCTGAGATTATTCAGTGGACCTTTCGGTTTCATTCGGATTCTTGTATTTTTTTTTTTTACGGTTTATTTTGTTCATTAAAAATATAACATGTAGAACATAATGTGTATCTATTTGTAATGTGTGTGTCTATTTGTAAACTGAAGTGAAAGAAGGATGATGATTGTACATGATATGGCTATTTTTGCAGATATTGGATCAATGTTTACATTTATTTATATTTTAAATTTTCTTTATTTTATAGCCATCTAATTATTGCCACAAAAATGTAAAATGTTATTCAATGCAAGCCTGTATTTATCATATATTAGGTGAATAAAAATAATATATGCATTATACAATTATAATTTTAACATTTAACAACATTAATGCAGTAAAGCCTATCCAATACCCCAATAAAATCTAGGCCTCACTCTAGGCCTAGCACATGCATATACATCGCGTAAAATTGCGCGTATGGGTCTGTGGAGTTGTCAAGAACGCCTAGTAAAGCAAAAACAGTTGCCCCTTTCAATCAAAAATTTTGAAAATCAGAATTTGTCAGGCCAATATTTAACAGAATACAAGAGCAGACACTTGTTCATAGACGAACAACAATACCTTCCAGAAAAATTGCACAATTTTTTAATTAGACAATAATTATGTCCAGGTTTAGCAATATTAACATTTACGGAGTGAGGGCGCTGTTTGTTTACAATTATACAATTGACCAGCCTTACTTATCTTGTTAGAATTCACGATTTTTATAAAAATTCATGCATTGCAAGTATATTGTTTAGTAGTGGACAAACAGAACATGAATGGGGGGATATTATTCTCGTATATATAATTTTTGGCACAATATACAAAAAAATGCAGTTTCGCTAGGCTCGCATGATTCCAATCGCAACCCGAGTGGCTTGTGGTGCGTAAATATATGAAAGCGCGTTGAAAACCCTTATTGTCCCAATACAGTGAGTATGAAACCGCCACGCATTAACCATACCAAAGTTTTTCGTCCTATATGCTTCTTGTGTCTTAGGAAAATCATTTGTGCAGTACATCAAAAACAATTTTTCTTCTGCAAACCTGACTTTAGGAAGAGTGATTATGATATATTTTCAAAGCAGCTGAGAAAGTAAATTGACTCAAAGCCAAGAGAGGACTCAATACAGTAGGAATAAATTCATCTTAAAATATTCTCACCTTTTTCCTCCTGCTTACTGAGACTGAGAGTAGCTTTGAATTTACTTTCATACCATTCTGAGAAAAATTTTTTAAGCACACCGAAATCTATATCCGACAATTCTACAAAATAATTAGACAAAGATGTCAATAATTATACAATTTTGAAAACTAGATTATGCAGATATATGTCAATATATTTCAACCATTGCTGGGAGTAAATTTTCTCAGTATGTCTTAACAAGTGATTCCGTTTAAACACAACTCAAACATACATTACACTGTTCTGGTTGACAATCTCTTCCAAATAGTGTATGAATTCTGTGTGTATGAGCAATACAGAATACTCAAATTTGTTTATTTGTGGCTTAATGTCCATCACAATCTATTTAGGGTATCTTCAGTATGGTAAAAAATAATATGGTATTTAGAAACACTTTTATTTCAGTATACTAAAATTGTAGTTCTCATTTATAATGCTGATATTCTGGTATATACAGTATATTCGTTGTTACGGAGGAAGAAATAATGTCTGAAAGCTTTGGTTATAGCTGTTTACTTTTACATTTTAGCAGTTGCTTATCAAACTGTTATCTCTTCAGAGAACCAGCCATTGTGTGGTCAGGGGCGGATTTAGGGGGGGCCGGCCCGGCCCCGGCCCCCCCCCCCCT
>NW_022697764.1:17717-33695 GCF_011630105.1 Anneissia japonica
GAAAAAAAATGATAGCCCAGAACGCCTCAAATGTTATTTTCGGGCGTCTAGAACACAAAAATTTCGCGGGGGCATGCCCCCGGACCCCCTAGGACATTGTTGTCTCGATCGGCCCAAATTTCGGCCCCGCCTTTTGGACATCTCTGGATCCGCCCCTGGTGGTGTCGAACATATGAATATGTATCAACTTTTAGCAAGGTCTGAATTCACTTGTGTGAAGAAGACGGCATCTCATTTAGTTTGTCTTGGTTGTCAACTATGAGTGTAAATATTTTTGATCAAGATTAGGAGTAAGGTTTGATTAGATAAACTATAAATTTCACTAGAGTCTTGAAGGGTGCACACAATAGGTCCAGACTATATAGACAAATCATTGTACATTGTTACCTCTAACATCTTCTCTAGATTTTGAAGATGCATTTTGAATGTCTGTAAAATGAAAAAAAAAAATTCATTGAATATTATACATTTAAAAATAGAATAGTAAATATCAACTGATCTGGTGTGGTCCCCAAATAATAAAAATTAAACATGATACCAATAAACTAGAGGCCGCTCAGAGAGTGCATACCTCCACCCACATCATAATAAAAAACAATAAACAAGTATAACTACATGTTTGCCTTGTGTTTGAACCCAGGGCTGGTAGTGCGGACCCTGACCATTCAAAATTTAGTCATTTCCAGATCTTTGGTAAAGGAACATTGTGGCCAAGTTTCTGATAAAAACTGTTACTTTGTGATTGTGACCCTGAGCTTTAACCCTTACCATTCAACATTCCAATACTTTGAGATCTTTAGTCATGGACTGTATGCTACGGGCTGTAGGCTGTTCGCAACAAAAATGCTGACAGACAAAACAAATAAATAAATAAATAAACAGAGGCAAAAACACAACCTCCTGCCAACCTCCTTGAAAAAGGTAATGAAATTTTGGTCATGGAACATTGTGACCAAGTTTGACAGGTCTGTGATTAAAACTATCAGCTGTAAACAAATAAAAAAATAATTTTTCATTGATTGTGACCTTGACCCTGACCCTTCAAAATTTAATCAGCTCTAGATCTCGGGTAAAGGAACATTGTGGCCAAGTTTGATGAATTTCTTTTTTTTTTATACTGAGGGCCGTAGGCTGTTCACAACATATATGCTGACAGACAAATAAATAACTAAATAAATAAACAGGGAAAAACATAAGTTGGCAGAGTTAAAAAATAAAGATCAAATTGATTTTGCACCTACCTTCAGAGTCAGAAGAATTTCTTATGCATTGTACTTTTTCTCCACTAGCCCCTTTAAATAGAGGATAAAACGATAACCAAATATCTGCACTATTGTAATGAATGCAGTAAATTGTAAAACAGACTGAAATTTAATTGTCGTGAAATAACGGGGAGCAGTGGCGGATCATAGTGTAAATTGCAGGGTATACTAGGTATTGGCATAGGATGAGTACGCCCCCTCCCCGAAAAAGAAAATACTCGCCCATCCCCAGTCGAGCCCTCCCACAAATCATGCTTAAGTACTTAAAAATCACCTCAAATTAACTCATTTTGTGAGTTATCCCCTTTACCTATTCATCAATCCCCAACTATTTACCTTTCCACCCCGATCAGATCCTTTCCATTTCAAAACCCCTACGTCACTAATGCTAGGGCCTGCTAGTAGGAAAAGTTTGTAAGCCTGCTACTATACAGAATCAGATTGCTTTCTAGTCAAAATATTTTATATAATTATTAGTTATTTTTAATACCACCATGGTTGTAGTATCTTCTCTTAAAAAGAATTCCTACTCTTGTATTTTAACAAATTTCAATTCAAATAATGAATCATATTTATGCAAATTTATTTAAACTTTTACCATTGAGATTAGGCCTATGGATAAAATACACGATCGGTTGTGGATTAAGTGAAGGAGATCAATGATTAAGTGAAGGAGCACTAGCTTGCAAAATAAGACGATTTTTAACTAGTACTTGAGCTTAATTCTTTTCTTCAAACATTTCTAGTTTTTTTTTTTGGGGGGGGGGGTGTGAGGGGTAGGGCAAGCTTTTTTTTGTAAGCCATGCAACTTGCTCACCCCTAAATATGCCACGTTTCAATTTAAAAAAAAAAAATCATTAACTAAAGAATAACTATTTTGTGCTTACCTTCAGAGTCGGACAAATGTCTTTTGCGCTTGTTTTTTTTTTTACCATTGCCTTTTTAAAATAAATAATAAAATTATGAAATGATAGAGCATTTTGTAATTATATTAACAGAGCAATTTTGAAAAAGATAAAAAAAAAGACTATGGGCATAAACATAATAATAATAATTTGTAATTTGTATAGCACCTCTCGTTGGACCAACCTCGAGGCGCATCAGAAGAAAATGGACAAGAAAAAAAAAACCATGAACCTAGACTAACAGCACTCTAGACGCCTAACCAAACCAAACCAAACCAACACCGCACCGTTTATCATCAATTTAAGGCGTGAAGCCCGCCGATGCATTACTCACAGGTGCTCAAGTGATGGCGGTGTCTAGCTAAACATGGGAAAAGAAAGAACAAATAAACAAAATAGAGTAAAAGTGTCTTAAAGAAATTCAGCAAAACTTTCAGAGAAAAGGTGAGTTTTTAGTTGTGTTTTAAAACGCTGAAGTGAGTCAGCAATCCTGATTTCATCTGGAAGAGCATTCCATAAGGTAGACGCTGCAGAGGAAAAACCTGTGAGCTCTATGTGATTGTAGTGCTTTTCGGAACTTTTAGGAGTTTCTTTGAAGCGTGTAAGAAGTGAGCAAGTGAGATTGTTCATTGCCTTGTATGATAACAGCAATGTTTTGCAAGTAATTCTCTTGTCGACAGGAAGCCAGTGAAGATCATATAGTATGATAAATGTGGATACGTCGCTTAGTTAAGGTAACCAGACGATCAGCGAAATTTTGAACACGCTGTAGCATAGCTATTTGTGTCTTGGGTAGTACAAAGATGAGAATATTGCAATAATCGAGCCGTGAATTGAGAAAGGCATATATCAGACGTAGAGTAGTAGGTTTGTCAAGAAACTTTCTGATTTTACATACATAAAACATACAGTATGTACAGTTTAAATTTGATTAGGTAGATAATGACCATATGTAAAAAAAGGTCTTCAGTAGATTACTACTATACTTCCACAATTCTAGCATATTACTGTTTGTTAGGCCAAAAAAAGCCTTAGGACAGTGATAACTGGATATCTGGCTTCTTTGGTCAGAATTTGTTTTCCTTCTTTTGAAAGGTTAATTTTGTAACAAAAAAATTCTTTTCCTACATCAATACAGGATGTATGCAGGATTTTTATTGGGTGGGTGCGAATTTTGAAGATGCAGTATGAGGTAGGCAAAGGTAGGAAAAATATTAATTATGGCACCTCTAAGATTCGCCAGAAATGTCATTCTAAGATTAAAATTTGGAAATTGTGAATATGAACCAATTAATACAAGCGCTTTAGACATTTAAAAAATGAGAAAATAACAAAATAAGTCTATACTGAGCTGATTGGGAACAAGTTGGGGAAAGCAATAAAGCCATTTGTTGTTTTGAAGCGAATATGTCCACCATTCTACCGGATCAGGAGATCCGCTGCAGATTCAGGAATTTGAAATAGAGGTGTGTTTAGTGAAAGCCCATGTTCACCCACCTTAGCCGGGTGTGGCCCAAACATGGTTGGGGTTGAGGAAAGAAAATGTATGATTATGTGGCACCTATAGACGGCCGGAAATGGAGCTCTCTGACTTAAATTTGATTATAAATTTCTGTATGTTTTGTTTTTTCTTAATATTCTTTATAACTTATAATCTGTGGGAGCCTGGAATACACAAGCGGCGGGGAAAACACTCGAATTCTTCAAAAGGCTTATAAATAAAATTTAAAATCCTTACATGTACGACAAATTAGAAGCAGTCCTAGTTGGAAACTACGCTGATTTAAGGAATTTTAGTGGATGGATTTCTGAAACGTGTGAGAGTGTGCCTTGAATTTTCTACCCTGGAAAATGTGGACCTTTGGTGATTTGGGGGAGGGGCTGCGTACGCACCCGCACTCCCTTGTGTACAGGCCTGCTCGAAGACATGAACAAGTATAAAGATAATTCTAGTGAAACATATAGAATAGAAGATGAGTTTTGTGTGGTGCGTTATTGACACGCAAACGGCGGGGAAAACACTCAAATTACTCAAAAAGCTAATAAATACAGTTCAAAGTCTTTGCTTGCATGGCAAATATGAGGCAGTCTTAGTTGGAAAATGCTCTTGATTAGTCAGAAAGTTATAGTGGATAGCTTTCTGAAATGTGTGAGTGTGTCTTGAATTTTCTACCCCGGAAAATTTACACCTTTGGTGATTGTGGGTGGGGTTGCGTACGCACCCGTTCCACCCCCCTGTGTATGGGCCTGCAATATATTGTAAAAAGACCCTAGTACAGATTAATTTATATTATAGAAAATCATTATATGTTATTTAAAAGGTAATTTATTTTTCAAACATAAATATAGTATAATTACTGTGCTCTTTGCTGGTATTGGGCATTGTATCTTTGGTAACAGAATAAAGGCATTAACTATTGAGTTAAAAGAATACATAATAAAATATCAGTACATTGTAAAATCTCACATTACAATTAAAAAAAAAACTATTAAATATATTGTATTATCATAGCTAATACGCTTACAAAACGTTAATCATCAGGGGCGTACCGTGGGGGGGGGGTCGATGGGTGCGGTCGACCCCCCCTTTTAAAGAAAGTGCCCTTTAAATATGCACGCTTCACTCACAAATAACGCACCCCGCGAATTCTAAAAGCTTCGCTAAATTGCTCGGAGTTCAGCTTGCCACCTGCGCTTTCGTTTCGACCCCCCTTAGATTTTTCACCGTACGCCCCTGATCATTATTAGCAGTTTCTCATTAGATAGCCATATAATTCAATGAGTATCATTACCTGATGAATGAAAATATAATACTCATAGAAAGTACAGATTAGATAGATTTCTTACTTTCAGGTTCAGAAAAATTTCTCATCTGTTGTTCGTTTCCTCCAGCAAAGCCTTTAAAGAGAGGATAAAAGGAGAAATAAATCTGCACTATTGTGATTGTATCAACAGAGCAGAGTGTAAAAATAAACTCCATGGATGTTGTACAGCTATGCTGGGAGTGGGCTCAATCCTCTTTATCAGTAAATATTCCACAATTTTTAATTAACCAAAAAATGACAAGTTATACCATGAAGCAAGATTTGGGTATCGTTAGATTTGAAAAATGATGAAGCAGCTGGGAAATGCATTTTGACTCTCAAAACTGAGAGGGGACAGTAAAATTGAATAAATTCATCTTAAAATATTTTCACCTTTTTCCTTCTGCTTACTGAGACTGAGAGTAGCTTTGAATTCATTTTCATTGAGGTATGTCATCCATTCATCTAAGTCTTCCTGCTGATGTTCTTCTGGCAATAATATGGCCAATAAATCTTTCCTAAGCTCCCCAGTTTCTTGTAATTTCCTTAGCTTTTGCAAAGCCCGAAGATCATGTGCAATCAGACAAAATTTTATAGATCCATCTTCTAACTCAGATAAATGTAAACCAATGTTTTTAAAATACATATGAAGTCTTCTGAATTTCGAAGAGAATGATGGAATATCTGATGTCTTCAGAGCGCCTATATTTTCTTGTAATTTCGTTAAAATTTCTAACGGGTCTAAGAAGAGAAAATAACAAAAGCATCCATAATGCATTAGCCCACTTAACAATGGCAACAAATTTGGGGAAAAAACATTAAATACTGCTTAGTTAACCTTTGGAACATATCTCTGGCATCTTCCCCCATATACACCCAATTCATTAAATTCCTTCAAAAAATTGATTTCATTTAAAACTGTTTTTTATTTTTTTTGCTTCTTGTGTATACCAATTTTCTCTTTCTTTAAAAAATAATTTCTTTAAATATTATTTCATAACGTTTTAAGTGCTTTTGGAAGCTGGTGTGTTCGGGAGTGTGTTTTAGTCATGTATTGAACATTAACACTTTTGTATAAAGTCATATAGTGATATATAGTGTATATTTTAATGATGGAGCAAGGGCAGTTTTACTTTTTGGGCTCGTGCTTATTCCTTGCTCCTGGCAAAATTATACTTTTACTTTGTCAAATAAAAATAATATTATTATTATTATTATTATTAGCACAGTAATATGTGACCTGGCACTGGTTAGCTGTCTGCCTCGCACTTCTTGTTAATTTGGTTAATTGTCCTTTTTCTTCTAATAATATTGGCTTGGTGTGGTTGATGTCGAGTTCTTCATTATTTTTTATTCCTCTGTACTTTCTTGTTTGGTGCATTTTTGTGGTGTTTGGTGAGTTTTCTTTATGTTTTTACTAGGCCCTACAACTTAGATTTTATTGTTCTTGTCATGTTCTCTGGGGAAGAACAATTGCTCTTGGTCACTTCAATTCCCTGCTTGTCTTGAACTTAGCTTGGCTCTATTTGCTTGTAATGTTTTGATTGGGAATTGATATTTTCTTCATAATTTTTTCAAATAATTTCAGGTCTCCTAATGCTATCTTTAAACGTAAAAGGGGACAGCAGGCTTCTCATATGCATAAGAAAATACCAGTGCATTTTAGCAGAGTTATTAACTCAGTTAATACTGGTTTTTGAAGGGGTCCTAGAGTTTTAATTCCTATTCAACCTGTGGTTAAACTTAGGAAATTTCAACCCAGCGTATATCTTGCCAATGCACGTTCTTTGTGTAATAAGATGAGTGAGTTTGAACTAATATTAAGGGACAACAACATAGGTATTGCAGGTATAACTGAATCCTGGTTTCATTCTAATTTTACTACCGAATGTTCAGCTGTTGTGGGTTACTCATGTATTCAAAAAGACAGAAGTAGTCGCGCTAGTGGTGGTGTGGCGTTATATATTAATGAAATGTATGACTACAAATTGGAAAATGATTGCCCTGATGATCCTGAGTGTCTCTGTGTCAATGTTAAGGTCAGCCATACTTCTTCTATTCTCGCCATTGTTGTTTATTATCCCCCCAACTGTAACCAGCATCAGCTGCTTACTGAATTCTTGTGTTCTAAAATTGATTATTTTCGAAGTTTAAGGGATGATGCTTCCTTTTTGATAATGGGCGACTTCAATGATTATGATGTTAACCCCTTAATTGACCAGACTTGTCTCGACTAGGTTATTGGTTTTTCTAACTCACGAGAACACCTGTCTAGATAAAATAAGTCTGATCTTTATCAATCTCCACTCAAACTCTCTCCTTTAGGTCGTGGTGAACATGCTTCCATTTTATACGAACCTTGTAATTTTCAAAAAAAGCATTTAAAAAGGAAGACAGTTGAACGTCGCCCTCTAAAGGATTCATGTATGCGGTGTTTTGGTCAAGTCATTACAGGAATGGATTGGGATGATTTGATTCCCTTAAACGGAAATGACCCTGAGTACCTTGCTGGTAAATTGGAAAGTGTATTGGAAAGGGATACCTATACGAATTCTTTCCAGTCAGTATTGGTTTGTGTTAGGGAAAACGACAAGCCCTGGTTCAATCAACGTATAAAAAAATACCTTGATAAAAGACATCGTGCCTACAGAAAAGGTAATGATTGGCCATACCAACATTATAAAAGGTTAGTACGTTATGAGATTAAATTGGCTAAATCCTCTTTCTATGAAAAATCTATTGCTTCTCTAAAGAAAAATGAGCATCGTAAGTGGCACAAAAAAGTACAGAAGATCTCTGGATGATCAAAACCCCGTTTCCCTTGAGCCCGGTTGTGACTCTAATGTTGTTGCTAATGTTGTTAATAAGCATTTTGCTATTATTTGTTCGTACTTGCCGGCACTTAATCTGCAAAAATTAGCAGCCTTTCTTCCCACATTTGAGCTCCCAATCATATACTCTGGGCAAGTTTACAAACTTTTAAAGGCAATTAATGTAAATAAATCCTGTCATCCTCAAGATATACCGCTTCGGTTAAACAAAGAATTTTCTTTGAAGCTTGCTCCCCCTTTGTGCAGAATATTTAATTGCTGTCTCAGAAATTCCATATTCCCTTCTATCTGGAAAAATGACATAATAACCTCTGTTCCCAAAAAACCTAAGGCTTCTATTCTAGATGACCATAGGCCAATATCCATTACACCTGTCTTTGGTAGGATCTTTGAAGCTTTCGTGTCTGATTGGATAGCTAGGGATTTTAAGCCTCACATGGATCCCTAACAGTTTGGGAATGCTAAAGGTTCATCGCCTACCCATTATCTTGTTCAGCTTTGTAATAGGTTGCTGTCGGGAACGGATAGTCCGGAAACTTATGGTACAAAAATGTCCTATAGGATCCTATAAGAGAAAATCTTATAGGAATCTTATAGATTTTTCGTCACATCTATAGGATCCTATAGGATTATTTCAATAGATATCCTTTAGGAATCCTATAGGAATCATATAGGAGTCGTATAAGTATTCTATAGGAATTTTAATATGTTTCCTATAAGATTCTTAAAGAAATCTTATAGGAAAACTGCAAGATTTTTAAATGAAACAAATAGGAATCTTATAGTTATCCTATAGAAATCCTATAGAATGCCTAAAGGAATCTTATAGATTTTCTAAAGGAATCCTATGGGTTTCTTATATAAAATCTATAGGAATCTTATAGATATCTTATTGGAATCTTATAGGAGCCTTATATGAATATAGAAAAGTTATAGATATCTTATAGAAATCTTATAGGAGTCTTATATGAATTATATAGGAATCCTGTAGATATTTTATAGGAATGTTATAGATATTTTATAGGAATTTTACAGATTTCCTTCTGGGATCATATAGGCGCCTTATAAGAATCCTATAGAACTCCTTTAGTAATCCTAAAGTTATCTTAAAGAAGTCCTATAGATTTCCTAAAGGAATCTTATGGAAGTCTTATATGAATAATACAGGGTCCCTATAGATATCCTATAAGAATCCTATATGGTTTCCATAGGATTCGTATGGGTGTCTTATAAGAATTATATAGGAATCCTGTAAGTATTATTTTTATCCTATTGATTTCCTAAAGGAATCGTATAGATGTCTTGCAGGAATCCTCTGTGAATGCTTTAGTTGTCTCATAAGATTCTTATAAGAAAGCTGTATATAATGATTTATAACAGATTCATATAAATTTCTTATTTTTGTAAATATATACTGTTTGTTAATGTTAATGCAAGCAATGATTGCTTAGTTAAAAAATCCTATTGATTTCCTAAAGGAATCGTATAGATGTCTTGCAGGAATCCTCTGTGAATGCTTTAGTTGTCTCATAAGATTCTTATAAGAAAGCTGTATATAATGATTTATAACAGATTCATATACATTTCTTATTTTTGTAAATATATACTGTACTGTTTGTTAATATTAATGCAAGCAATGATTACTTAGTAAGTTGTTATTGACGGGTTAGCTGGTTGTTGACATCCGTTGGTTCCACAAGCAGTATTGAATGACTGATGTGTTTGATTTCGAGCTGAAGTGGCTACTGGACGGAAAAATAATAATGGCTTGAACAACTCCTGCAGACATACAAAATACACTGAGTTCAAGATATACAAACCATGATTTCTTTAATTAAAAACATCAACTATGCATAAACTGCACACCCCTTCACATAATATTATTCGTCTTAAGCCTTACTGATGCACGTACCTCAAATTCCAGCAGTACCTAAATGCTTTACAGTCTTCAAATCAGTTTTTTTTTTCTGTAATTTATATTAAGGCGTCAACTAGAGTTTATTATACAAAACCCTGTTCAAGAATCTGTCGCGTTACAGGTGTGTATAAACCAGATATTTTCTGTATGATATTGAAACCGGAGCTGTCTATATCCGTGCTTTTTCTTGTCCAATGGTAGCAGAGTAAATTTAAATCTTGCTGAAAGATGCCATTCATCAAAGATTCTGCAGAATGACCAAACTAAGTTTGAAATATTGAATCAAGATGGCTTCGGATTTTCACCCTTGCTTCACATGCTGAAAGATATAACAAAACAATTCTTTAAATCAGAGCAAAGTGATACATACAGTTGTCTTGTGCATTTTGAAACTCTTCTTTGAAAAAAAAAAGTGAAAAAAAAAAGTGAGTCATGAAAAATCATAATAATACATACACTAGGTCAAAATAAAGAATTGAGGGGCTGGGCAAAATAACCAAGAACTGACAGTTGGAATATGATTAATGCTCTAATTGTTTTAAAATTTTAAATCATAATAATTAAACAGATTTTGCCGTTTGTGTCTTTAAGGCAAGTAATTAATTAGTATTGAAAATGTATCTTAAAATTTTCTACCCACATTTTAAATTTTGTATTTTCCTTCAACATGAATGTATTAAAATAAGAGTATGATATGCGGGAGCTGAAATAAGAGACTAACACACTTCTTAATCACAAGTCGGTTAATTAGTTGCTCCATCCTTTTTTTTCTTAGTTTTAAAAGCATTAAAATATTGTGCAATATACTTACAATGTTAATATCCTTTATGCAGTAGGCCTTACACACACATTATTGATTAATTGATAACCTCCACCATTAGTACCAGTGAGTTCCTATATTTAAAGTGTTAAAAACTTGAAACTTAAAAAAAAATTATTCACCTTTGAAAGTCAGGTAATTTCCTGTTTCTCCAACTGCCGCATTAAGGCTTTAAACAAACATCAACGCTTTCTTACTTCATGAGTTTTCACTGAGAAAAATTCCTTTACCAACAAATTCTGAAAGTCAACATATAATGATTTTTTGATATTTTGTTTTGCAAACCCACTGTTCGACGAAAATAAGGATTTAAAATAAAAATAAAATTTATTTTTGATTAGTTAGCTCACCTGCTGCTGTGAATTGGAAATTGAGAAAAAAAAAATGTTTATTCTGTTCTGTAACATTAATTTATCAGAAAGAAATCTTAATTTGTTCACATAAATTAGAAGCATTTAACAAATCAATGCAAATTGTTGTAAATACGAGGGAGTTGTTGGTAATAATGATAATAATACCAGTAGCATAGGCCTAGCCTATAGAGGCCTATGCCTACCTCTATAAAAATCATTAAAATAATCATATCATGGACTTTTACAATAATAAATAAGTGAGAACACGGCCCAATTTACCACACTCCAATACTTCCATAATAGGGCAGGCCGAGCCTAGCCCTCTTTGGTATATCCTCACTTCTGTCTTTTCTTATTAACAGGCCTAGGCTAGATTCAGAGAATCATAGCATGCTTTTTATCCCCTAGGCCTAGGCTCCTATCCTAATCCTATGCCTAGAGATCCAATCCAAACCAATTCAATTTGACTTAAAAGACGCATTATACTAAGCCTAAATGCGTCAATTTAAACAACATTAAATGAATATTAATATAAAAACAATTCTTACCAATTGGTACTGCTGAAATACTTCAGAAAGTATGGTTATGCCTGTTTTATCATCATGAATGTGCACTGAGAAAGAGCTCTAATTCACTAACAAATTTCAGTTAACTGAATTCAAAAAAGCACCTTTGTTAATTTCCATGGCCTTCAGTGATAAACATGGATAAAGTGACCAATCACATTGGTGATTTGAGATTATCCGTTGTTGGCTGTACAGCTTAAATGGCAACATCTGTTATTGTTAGCTTGTAAACTTGTGTTTTAAAGTTGTATGTTTTATTATATCCACGATTTAGTATAGGCCTAGACTTTGGCTATGTATTATTAATTATACTGCCAGGATTTTCGTAATATAAATTTATATTTTTTAATTATTTCAGCAGAACAGGGAAACAGGGAAAATTTCCCAAAAATATGACAATTTAGAGGTTTCAAAGGCTTAGAAATAATGTCAAAAGTAGGCCTACATATGTATTTTTTCTCGCCGACAAATATTGTTTTTACCAAAGAGCCCAAAACACCCCCCCCCCGTCTCCACTGATGCCACCCCTGTAACAGAAGCAAAGGAGGACAGGGCCACGTGGGCTGTCCAGAACCCTTCAACGGTCCAGGGGAAGGGAAGAATCCCTGGAAGCAAAGGAAACTAGGGCTAAATTAATTTTTAAATTCTTAATTTTTGTTTTCTAAGTCTGCTTCTAATAATAATAACAAAATTTTGCTTTGTAGTACTGTTACGGTTCATTCCACAATTTTTGAGCCTGCATACATTGAATTTTTACTCCCCTATATCAATGATTGCCTGCGTGCAATAGATAACTGACGATGGTAGTGGACTGCCGAAACATGCCTTATTGGGGCCGTTAAGGCCATAACTTATTGGATTAAATACGGGCTTTGCCTATGATGAAGATACGATCTGTTGTGTTGTTTTTGAAATATATATATATATATATATATATATAATACTGTATTAGTATTCAAATTTAATTGTGTTATGTTCATATTATAATCTATATTATATATATAACCTATATAGGGATATCAATATAGCCCATTACCACTGTTAAATTATAGATAAACCAAGAAATTATGATTCATATATATATATATATATATATATATAGTGTCCTATAGGATTTTTATAGATTTCTATAGGACTTGATAAAGTCCTATAGGACTCGATTTAGTTTTATAGGATAATATGCAAACCTTTAGAACACCTTTAAGATCCTATAGGATCCTATAGGATTCCTATAGGACATTTTCGTAAGGGATGTGCCATTAGACTTTAGTAAAGCATTTGACCGAGTCAATCATTCTATTTTGGTCAATAAGCTAATTAATCTTAACATCATGCCTTCTATTATCCCAACGGTGTCTAGATTCCTTACCCAAAGAAATCATTGTGTGAGGTTAGGTGGGGCTGTTTCAGCGCCAGAACCAGTCACATGTGGTGTGCCACAGGGCACTAAATTAGGCCCACTACTGTTCACCATCATGGTGAATGATCTGCTGAAACATGTGCCGGATAGATGGAAGTTTGTGGATGACCTAAAGATTGGCTATATTAAAAATGTTAGTTGCTAATCGTCATCAAAATTGGAAAATGAATGGCACATTTATCATTAACTGTGACAAGATTTATATTTGACACCACCACATTACTTTTTTTATTCCAAATGGGTGTTTGCCTTTGATCAGGCCAGTATGATTGAAAGTTGTAGATTTGCATCCAAAAAATATTTAAAAGACAAAAGGCATTTTTTAAGTTTTCATTATTTTATAAATGCTGTACACAAGCCATTTCATCAGCAGTTTTACTTTATCAAGCAACACAATGTATATCTATAGAATACAGTCATAAATGTACACTACAGGACAGAGGATAGATTTTTTACTTAAAGTGAACCATATGTAATTTTATAAAAGTTATTTATAGTTTGGTATTTAGAAACACTACAAACTATTCTACTATTTTATTGTGTAAACAGATATTGAAAAGTATTGAATAGAAATGATGATAGGACCAGAATTTAGTTTGTGATGGTGAAACTCCATGACAACTCTTTTCATCCATTTTCACAGTTGCGCTATATCTTATAATCAAATAATTCAACCAGTAAATTACCTCAGCTAGCTCAGGCCTATGCTGTACTAAAAGGGTCAAAATTTCACCAAGTTTGAAGGGCAATTTCTCTAAATTTAGTGTCACAGTGAAAAGTTTTATTGATATGGTTTGTGAAAGAGTAAGGTAATTTACAGTACTATTAATTACAATTACAAAAGAACTATATATGATTGTGCATGGTGTAGCTGGCATATGAGTCAGTAGAAAAGATGTATGATTAATGATGAGCTAAAATCAAGTGGCAACTGGTGATAAGTGCTTATAAGGGAAGTGTGTAATTAAGTTAATTTATAATCAAATGGGTAGAATATATATATATATATATATATATATATATATATATATATATATATAAAAAAAATATATACTTAAAAAGAATGAGCATTTTTTTAGTTAAATAATAGTGTATTAATATAATATTGTTCAAGCCAAGTTAGTTGTACACCTTCAAATAGAAAATATAATCTGCATTATGTAATCACATTAAGAGTAAATTATAAATTACATCCCAATGATATTGTCCAGGAATAACGTGGATATAAATGAGTGAGCAATTTTTAAAATTAAATAATACTGTTCAAGCCAACACCATCATTCACACTTAGTGGTTACAATATCTGCTTACCTGAAGCTTTATAAAGACAATAAGCCTATTTACTATAATTAAACTACAGCAATGAATAAAAATTTAACAATAAAAAAACAAAGATAAAATTAATTTTTCACCTACTATTCTCAAGGTCAGAATCTTTTTTTCGCTTGATTGATACTCGTACACCTTCAAATAGAAAATATAATCTGCATTATGTAATCACATTAAGAGTATATTATAAATTACATCCCAATGAACGGAATGAAAGGAATAACGTGGATATAAATCATAATGTAAAAAATATTTGTATATAAATCATTACAGTTTACATCATGGAGGAATTAAACAAATTCATTAATGGTTATCCGATCGTTAATTCACAGCGTGAAAACTCAAGTGCTCCACAGAGGTTCCCTGCTAAAAATAACTTGTTACATCATGCAACAAAACAAGTTTAGGCAAAAAAGGGTTAGTGCGAGTAGGTGCCTAGGCCTACTAAACTACAATTAAGGTGTTCCCATTCTTTGATGTTTCGGTAAAGACTGATTTCTTTGCCGTAATTTTGTATTTGAGGGAGCCAAATGGCCGAGCAGTTAAGGTAGGGGCACTGTGATCATAGCCAACAATATCGGCACAGGTTTGTGGCCAGCTCACTCCTATAGTTCTGATGGTGGAACAAGTCTTCTCAGATAAGGACTATAAACCGTAGGCCCAGTGAACACAAATGCTCATGTGCACTTTAAAGAACCCAGTACACCTTTCGAGATGAGTAGGGGTTACCCCGATGTACTGGTTCACTCGGCCCCTGTCGTGGACAGATGAAAGTGCGCCGGTTCACTGGCTGCTGAAGACATGAAGTGACCCTCAGGGGAGGAGAAAATTATTGAAAAGTGCAACATCTAGTCCCAAGCACATAGAGACCTCATTTATCTGTGCTATATAAATCCATTTATTATTATTATTATTAAATTATTATTATTATTACCATCGTAGGGCAATTGTTGAAATGCATCTGCCACCTCAAAAAACAATAGTCATTTTCGTTCTGTTCAAGCACAAGGGAATCTCTGGGTATACTTCCACCCCCTCCCCCACCCCCCAAAAAAAAAATCGGGCCAATTTTGCACTGTTTTCCTACTGACCTTCCCATTTTTGGGATTTTCCCAAAACGTGGTCAACACAAACTTTTTTTTTTACTAAAGTAAAAGGGGATGGCAATTAGATGTTATCTTCAGAAGTCCTTGTATATTATAGATGTTTAAGCTTGTTAGTACTTTGGAACAAGGAAAGTTAATACATATTTTGATTGGAGGTAAGGTAAAAGCTAACTGTGCTCTGTACAACTCAATAGAAAAGAGTGTAATGCGCAGCATTCCTCGCCACCCGATTCGTGATCAATCCAACGGGTCAGTTGTCTGAAGAAGTTCAGTGGAGCTGGACGAAACATCACTCAATGTTAATTATAGTAAGTTCCAGTTTTTGATTAAAATACAATTTTAACTTAACCCTCTGGATACCGGATTCTTTTGTAGTGCAAACCCTTGAATACCGGATTCTTTTGCAGTGTAACAAGGTTTTTTGCTTTTTTTGAGTATACGGCGTTCTGGTGGATTTTTGAGAACTTTCTGTAAATTATACAGAAAAATGTTTCTAAAAAGAAAGAAAGCTTATAGAATAAGCTTTCATTTGATGTATAATTTATATTTGTGGGAATTTTTTTTCATAATATAATATAATATAATATATATATATATATATATATATAATATAATAGAAATGACAGAAAAATGCTACATATAAATCGTCAGCAAAAACCAAAAA
>NW_022697764.1:33721-37983 GCF_011630105.1 Anneissia japonica
AAAAACAAATATAAAACATTCCTATTCCACACAGTTATATAATTTATTTACCCAACCATCCATAAATATAAGCGCGATCTTTCCATTCAAAAGCGTCGACTACCCTCACATTTCTAGGCCTAGGCTCATCTTCATCAAGAATATCTCCGCCGTCAGAACTGCTTGAAGCCCCATCGTTATCATCGCTAACAGGCACGTCTAAGTCTCGCACATCTAAAAATTCACCTTCATCGCTGTCTGAATCAAAATTCAGGTCAATCGCTCGCTCAGCTGTGTACACATCTTGTGCGGCCATTTCGGAAAATTTTTGAAATTAATAACGATTTCAAATTGATATTTCTAAAAATTTTTATATAAGCGCATGTGAGTTCTTCGAAAAACAAAAGCTTCACGCATGCGTGTTCAAAATTTCTGACGTATTGGAGCTAAAATAAAAACAGAAGAGCGATTTGAAAACCAGCTATTTTTTAGTCACGAAATTTCGATTGCAGTCGAAAATGGGAATTCTCGGTTTAAGGTCAATTTCGACTACAGTCGAAGACGGTATCTAGAGGGTTAACACTTACTGGATGAATAACAACATTCAGATTTTAAAAAAGGGTGTCATTTTAGGAGTTGCGTATTACCCCTGTATTAGTGCAAGTCTGTCTATATGTTATATGTCAGAGAATTCCAATATAAGTTTTAAATATTTCTTTAATCATTACATAAAGAACAAGTTAATTATGATTAATATTATTAGTTTTAGTATATGATAGGCTTACTTGGAATAAGTTCCTAAAAATTTTGGCAATTTGTTATTTATATTTAATTTATAGCCGTCTTCATATGGGTGGTACATAGTGATTGAAAAAGTGTGGCTTTCTTATTAAGAGCCAATGTACTGGTTCATGATCGGATGTTTTATATGCAAATCAATCGTTGTTATATTCCATGGCAATATAACTGAGTTAAATTATTTCATGAAATGAACTAACAGTTTATGAAGGAAAGGATTAAATCCAATTTTTTATTTTATATCGTGTGTTTGTTTATACTTTCGTTACAAGAGTGTGGATTTGAACTCGGCACATCAATGTGAATGAAGATCGTCAGAGGATGGTGGAACAAAAATAAAATTTTGTTTTCTTATTTAAATGATTTTGCAGCATTAATTAAAGAGTGTATGAGTTTCAGAGATTTCAGGGGAGAGGAGGGGGTAATAAAAATAAATATAAATATAAATATAAAATTTAATTTTTTTGGCAGAGTGCACTAACTGTCCAAAAATAAAATTGTATTTTTATTCAAAATCAGTCCAACAGCCAACTGAGCTAGGCTGCTCTCATCATCAGTGGCGGACCGTAGTGTAAATTGCAGGGTATGCTATGTATTGGCATATCTAGGATGTGCGAGGGTCGCGCACGCCCCTCCCACTGATAAAAACACTCGCCCATCCACCGCCAACAAATCATGCTCAAGTCGTTAAAAATCACCTCAAATCACTTTATTTTGTGCGTTAGCCCACCTCACCTAATCACCGATCCCCACTTTACCTTCCCAATCCATCAGCACCCTTCCATTTCAAGACCCCTATGCCACTGATGCTAGGGCCTGCCAGTAGGAAAAGTTTGTAAGCCTACTACCATACCAATGAGATTGCGCTATAGCCAAAATACAAACGTATGTTATTTTTAACACCGCCATGGTTGTATTATCTTATTTTCAAAATAATTCCTATTCCTCTATTTTAATATATTTCAATTCAAATAATATTAATTCAAAGTTTCTTCTATACCAGTTATACTGTACGCATGAAAATTTATTTAAACCTTAATCATTGAGATTAGGCATATAGATTTAATACCTGATCAGAAGTGGAGGTCCTGATGTACGAGAAGAAGAGCATGCGCACATACTCTTGGAAGCACTGCTTCCATTCCAATGTTAAATTGGCTATTCTGACGCCACCACACGGTTGTCACAATAGCAAATTTAAGCCATGTAGGGTATGCTCTGACTTCCATTGACTCACTGAATACGTGATTGGTTGATATTGAAAACCAGCCATGTGGAAATTCTAAGCATCTGAGAGTATGATGCGATAGGCCAGAATGTGACCAAGGAGGTATATAAACCTCCTTGATGTGACTTATCCTAGATACCAAAGTAGGCCAAACATTGAAAAACTTTGCTTTTCCAATCAACTACAGCAATCCACTCAAAAAATTAAGGTTTCTATAAAAGATTGTGACTAAGAAATGCTAAATCGAATGCAGAAACTGTACTACAGTACTATATTTTCTTATTTGTTTTAGCCAGGGCATGCACTGCATACCTTGCTTGCATTGACGGTCCGCCACTGCTCAATAACATTATGCCAATTCAAAAACAGCTACCAAGACATTTGAACTGATCTACACTTTCAATATTATTGTTACAATAAATAATTATAAAACTCATATCAGTCTAGTATTTTTTAGACTAGAAAGACACACACTAATAATTAAAGAATTGTTTATTCTGTATGAAACTATAGCATTCATACTGAAATATGAAAGTAAGCTATTAAAAAAATATTACATATAACATATACTGTACACATTGGGCATGGTAGAATTTTATGTAAAAAGAAATCAGCAGAAATACAAAAGTTCATCCAGAATACTCATTAAATTTACATGAAAATAATAATAATAATAATAATAATAATAATAATATAATAATAATAATAATAATAATAATGATACAGTAACAACAACAACAATATTAATAATGATAATAATAATAATATTAATTAAAACAATATCACATAAACCTGTTGATAAGGAATGGCTTTAAATTCAGTGAACTTTAAATATTGGATTCATTATTTAAATGACATTATTTACAGTACTCTCATGAATGATAATGCCACAAGAAGTAAATTTGTTTACAAACTAAGATGAAGCACACATGTTTTGTGTGCTATCATTTACATAATAAATGATTTCATTGTAAGTGATAGGAAATACTGTATTCTTTCTTTGAAGTCTATATGGCTGATTATTTTTTCCAATAAATTGTTTATTCTATTGTTTAATGCAAATTGTTATTGCTTGTATCTGGGGATACCCTGAAATGAACCTTCATGCTTGAAGGATGATCCTCTGCTTTTCCATGTTAAATAATTTATTTTAAAAGGGTGATGTGGATCTATGAAAGTTTTGTGTATTTGCAATGTATTTTCATCTTGTTTTCTCACTTTGATTAGTTTTTGCCTCTTTATAATAATTTCATGGAAAGGAACAAACATTAGTTACTTAAGTGTAATATTTATTTTATTCATTAACAACATTTACCTTCTGTTAGTGCATTTACTGCTTGATGAAGTCCATTTTTCTTCAAATGTTCAATGAAGTCTTCATTATTTGCTTCAGAAATTACCATTTGGCGTTCTAGATCCATAA
Organism: Anneissia japonica; assembly: GCF_011630105.1. Lineage (NCBI taxonomy): Eukaryota > Metazoa > Echinodermata > Crinoidea > Comatulida > Comatulidae > Anneissia > Anneissia japonica. The sequence goes on from NW_022697764.1 coordinate 37,150, forward strand.
TCAAACTCCATGTGTCTGCATATTCCTTTACTGGTTTATTATACAGTTCACTAATCTTTACTATATCGTCATCCATCAGTGCCATTCCAAACTTCATAATTTTTTGCCTGTGAGGTGTGAATTCTGAGATTATTACATCTCTAATATTTGGGCATGATGGTATTTGAGATTTAATTTTTTTTTCCAAACCATATGTGGCTGTTGAATTTATGGTATCATAGATGATTTTGAGATTTGTTGAATCAAGCTCTCCACATGCCATCAACATGTACATTAAATCCATTGTCTTTGAAGCTGTGAATAATAAACTAGCATCCACTAAGTCACTATACAAAACTTTCAGCATACTGAGGTATCCCCGCTGGTCATACCACTCCGAAAAAACTGTCAAAAGTTCTTTAAAAGCCACATCAGTGAGTCCTATAAAGTGGAAAAATAATAATAATAATAATTCAATGAGACTAATTTAAGATAATTTGCATTCTGTTATGACAAATGATAGGTGAAGCAACCTCGACCATGAAAGTGTGGTTGACAGATTTCATGCAAAATTTACAAAATATAGAATTTCACTTAATTAGATGGTTACATTGCATATTCTTTGTTTCTTCTTTCATTCAAAATGTTTCGGTTTTGGAAGCTGATTTCAACATTAGAAAGCATAGCCTACATGAAGTCATGTTATAGTAACTCGATGCCTATCAAATAAGTAATAAAAATTCGCCATAATTCATCAAATATCTGTGGCTTCCAGGGGGCACCCCCACTGGGGGCCCTAGGCGGCCCTCTGCCCCCCCCCCCACCCAAGTGAGACTCGATTCGCTCCACTAGCCC
>NW_022697764.1:38058-44220 GCF_011630105.1 Anneissia japonica
CATCTATACCATACCATTTACACAGACAAAAACAAAAACAATGTACATAAAAATACACATACTATCACAATCTACAAATTTCTGACCCATTTGGGCTACACTAAAGTAAAACAAGAGCATCAATGATGCACTAGCCCACTAAGGTTTGTACTTTTGTCTGATGTGATTCACCAAAAAAATAGAATATCTATGTTTTTATGATATACACTGTAAATGACTGGATATTCAAAAACGGATCAACTTATCAGAATGAAACATTCGGGATAAGTTTAACCAAGTTACAAGGAACATAATATTATGTGTTGGGTCATTTAAATTGCTTACGTCCCAGATATAAATAGATAAAAATGAAACTTTGCAGGATAATTTTTCATGGTCAAATGAAGAAATGTTGGTGATGATCTTGGAATTTGAATTGGACAGTTGATTAAATTATTTAAATGGAATTTGCATTTCTAAAAAATAATACAGCAGTCATATATAGGAGATAGTACAAGGTAATATAAAACTCTCTGAATTACAACTTTAACATTATTACATTACAAACTTCAAAAAAGAAGAATCCAAGCTATACCATACCATTTACAAGACAAAAACAAAATCAATGTAATTTCTGACCCATTTTGGCTATAAAAGTGAAACAAGAGCATCAATGATGCACTAGCCCACTCTGCTTAAGGTTTGTATTTTTGTCAGATGTGATGCACCAAAAAAATTTAATATCATCTATGCTTTTATGTCTTTAGAACATGGTTTAGTCATTGTTTATACATCTTAGCATTATAGCAGGCCATAAGAAATGTAAAATTTATGAGTCAGCTTCACTAAAATTGTCTATAATGAAGCTGAAAATCTTGAGGTTGTGATTCAAATCCTACCCCAGAGAAAACATTTAGTTAACACAACCAGCAAATTTAAGTTCAAAGAATATTATTATCTAAATTAAACAAGCATTGTTTTAAAATTGAAGGGAAATGATAAACTATTTTCCAGGATTTACCTCTTTGATTTTAGTTATTCGGAGGCAACATAAGCAATCTGGGCTAATTAGTTGCTTATAATTGCGCGATTGCAAGTGAAAGTCGACATAAGCACTACTGGCAACTAGAGGAAATCTGGGAGGGGGAAGGTACAATTTTGGGAGCGCATGGTCCCCGACGAGAGCAAAGTGGGCGTGGTCGGACGTCGATTAAAATGTTTTAAAGTTGTCCAGTGGGGTGGAGCCCCCTAAAAAATAACATTTTAGGGGTTTCAGAGGCTTATTTAATCGACTCTACAGAAAGTCTACTAATATGTAGAAAATACAGTACATATAATTTTTTTTCTCCCCTACGATATTGTGGTTTTTCTTCTTTTTTTTGGAAGGGGGGGGGGGAACTGGTGTCGGTAGTTTTTCTTGTTTCATATGTTAATCTCTCAGGTTATGCATGGTTGCATATTGTTGGTAAAATTTTTGTAGCAGTCTAACCTATCTCCGTCGTTTTAAACACGGACACCAAATTGAGTTGTTTCAGATATTTCAATTCAATATAGTATTGTTTTCATGCGGAGTGTGGTGGGAGGGGGATTCCTAGTCACAATGGTGTTTGTTACCACCCTGCAGGGTTTTGTACCCCCATGACCAGTGGTGGCACCAGCAGGAATCCCCTGGTGTCCGACGCCAATAGTCGTCGGATCAAAAAACAAATATATAAATAATTTTCCCACAATCGTCTGTTAGCACCCCCTCCCCCACTTGCCGTGGACTTTAGCACCCTAGCAGTAGTGGCACCAGCTTCTCCCTTCCCCCCCCACCCCACGGCACATGGTCGTCAGATCAAGAAGGAAAAAATAATTTGCCTTCCATAACATTATTTGATTTATTTATAAAATATTTCTATATTTTAAAATTTTCTATGCGGATGAGGGACTCCTGGCCACAATTGCGTTTGTTACTACCCCCACGCAGTTTTGTACCCCCAAGCAGTGGTGGCTCCAGCAGTGATTCCCTGCCGTCCGATTCCCAAATTTATAAATTCGGGCACTGTTTTCAAATATAGAAATTTTTCCTACGGGTTCGCACGGAATTTGAAAGTAAATATTATCTATTTCTATGATACTTAATTCAATCACCCTATACACTTTGCATACGCACTTTTGAAATGAAAAAATGCTTTCTGTTCCTTGTAGAATACGAAATGGGCATGATCTTTTTTTTTTATTTAGAAGAAGATATCCAATCCAATCTAGTCATTTATAATGCACCTTTCTTTACAGACACGAAGTGCTGCACCCAACATACTTAAGGACCTCACAAGCCAAATGCCAAAAAATGCCACAAAGTTTTCCATATATTTTGAATCCATAAAAGATACTTACATTTTCTGTAGTGTCTGATCTACTACACGTATTACCCAACCAGTCTATGTGGTTCAACTTCCCAGTGCCGGATTTAGCATCGTCTGGCCTCAAGGAACATTTTGGAAATGGCCCAAAAATGTTAATTGAATGGACCCCATGGTAATAATTACGAAATGTAAAAACCCCAGTTTCCGAGTTTTCTGGCCTAATAATACCGGAAAATAGAGTGTAAATAATATTGCAGTCCAACTTTTGTGATTGGTCGATATACAAAATATGGCCTATAGAGGCGATTTGCAATCTGACCAGTGATGAACACGCTTTCTTAAGAAACCCATTCAAATGGTAAGAGATATGATATAAAAACATGCAATTTCACATATTTTCCGACAATATTTTTGCAAAAACTCTTCATACTTTGAATTTCCCAAACCTTCTCTTCTATATTATTGCAAGATTAGCCTAATCATGTCACAAATGAAGGCCCTGATAGAAAAAGAAATGACTTCAAAATTCGTTCAAAATCATAGTACAAGCCCTCTCCCTCAGAGAGTGGGTTAAAAATCATCAATATGTTAAGTTTTTAATATTAAAAAAATCACTGATCAAATTATTTCAAACTCACCATGACCTGATCCAATATCATGTTCTCCATGATGACCTTTTGACAATGATTTAGATGTTCCTTCAACAGTTGCAGAGGATGACTCTGTTTTTGTGTCTATTTCCTCTATTAAAATAAAATATGTAGGCATCACTTGATCTCTATGTCACAACTGCCATCTTATCATTTAATATCTTTTATTTTTTGTTCTTAAAAATGGTATCTCTAGTAATTCATACTATATTCTTGTTCCATTTAGAATGTGTTATAAATATTTCATTATTCAAATTAAAAATCGGGACTGGCACTATTTATGCAACAAGGTGCAGGTAGCTTGTTTTATGTTCAAATATATCAATCACCAGCTTCCTACACCAATGTATCATATATTTTGTGATAACATCATCATGAAAGCTAATATCCAATTGTGAATTTTAATGTTTTGTCAAAGATGAAGATTGGTAACTTCATCACAGATACAAAATAATAAAAAGAATAGAAGAATTTTATCCACAGCTATACACTGAACAGAAACAATTCAAAATGGAATGAAGAGGTAGGAGAATATTAAGTGGAGGCAGTATCTAAAATCAATGAAAAACCGGAAATAATATTACAGAAGTACAGTACTTAAATTGGGAAGTAACAATGAGACAAATGTTTTGTAAACTTTTCACAAAATGCCTGCAAAATGGTACCATCAAGCTGGAAAAACACTAAAGAAATGGCCCACCATAAGACAGGCAGGGACGTATACAGAGGGAACCACGGCTCCCCCCCCCCCCCTTTGTACACAGTGTTAAAATTTTAAAGCTTGTTCTTGCTAGCAAATACAAATTATTTTCCAGGGATCACTCAAAATTAATACTTCCAATCTATGTAAATATGCATCAGCACACGTTATACATAGATAGGCCTACTATAACAACACATAGGCCTAAGCGTGATTTTAAAAAATCTTAAATCTATAAATCCCAGGCCAGGTTTTTCAGATACAGAAATGTGATATACTGTATTTCAGTTTGGTTTTTATCCTTTTGCAAACTCTATAAAGTTTTGTTTTAATGCTACATGACTACTAGTAGTAATAATAATGATAATTATGATGATGATGACAACGATCATGATGACGATGGTGATAAAAGATAAAAAAGATATAAAATATTAAAAAGCGAAGAAATTTGTGCTAAAGGCGAAAATGTAAATTGTGATTTGTTGATCACAAGTATTATAGTATATTTTAAGCTTAGTAAGCTATAGTTAGGACTAAGTTGTCTTGGATATTAAGTAGATCCCTGATAAAAGATCATGAGAAATTTTTTGATGATGAATTTTGCTATATATAAGTGTCATTTCCGACCATCTACAGGTACTATTTCCTCAAACTTTCTTACCAGCAGGGAAGCCGGGGGCCACAGCCCTCGTCGGGGAGAGCTGGCCTCCCAGTCGGGGAGAAAAAGAAAAATTCGTCGGGGAGAAAAAAATTATATGTATTTTCTACATATTAGTAGACTCTAAAATCGATTAAATAAGCCTTTGAAACCCATAAATTGTTATGATTTTCAGGGCTTCGCCTCCTGGACCGCATTCAAAACGTTCTAATTGAAGCTCAACCACGCCCACATTGCTTTCATCGAGGAAATACCCCCCCCATCGGGGACCTTCGGCAAATCCTGCGCCACCCCTGGGCTGAAGTAGTTGAAGTATGTAAAGTACATAAGAACAATGATTTTAAGCTTTAGTTTCTATGGTACATCACACATATTACTAATATCTCTATGGTTGCCTAAAATCCCTGGTAAAAGATCATGAGAAATTTATTGGCACTTCATACTGAGTATATATAATGATGATGTGATGATGATGAATTTTACTAAAAATGTCATGTTCTGGTCATCTAGAGGTTACCGTACTATTCCCTCAAATTTTCGTACCTCAGCCCCAACAATGGTGATGTGGATGTCGACTCACGAAATGTCCCCAACCCCCCTCCCTCCACCTTTCAAAACAGATTGCGGTCTTCCTGGGTATAACATAAAACTCCATCGAGTTGACAACTGACTCAGAGTAAGCCTGCTGATGAGGCGAGAATGCATAAATTTGTTTTTTCTTATGTAAAACATATGTATTATACTACACTATTAAATTAATACAAATACGACCATTCTTTCACCAGCAATATATTGATTTTATATAGAGAAATTAACAAAATCACAATCTGTAGATGACGATGTAAGTTCGAGCATTCGGAAAAATCGTAGTTTAAGGTCAAGGTAGCAAAAAATTGCTGAGGCTGCCGACCTCGGAGAATTTAAGGTCAGCAAATTTTTGCCGACCTAATTGTTTCCTAACTTCGTGGGCTGGGACATCCCCACCGACGGGGTCCTACGTACCTTGCATAAGGGCTCCCCCCACTTCAAAAATCCTGGCTAGGTCCCTAAAGACAGGTGAAACCAAAGACTTGAAAAAATTACTGTCCAATTAGCTTACAGTACTCACACACATATACAAAACGAAAAATAATCACAAGAAGGTTGGTAAAAAACATGAAGAAAGTCAACTTCCAGAATCATCTGGGTTCAGAATAAATGGAAACAATGCTACAGGTACTAAACAGAGAAAGCAGAAAGTCAGGTTAAAAAATGAACATTTAAATTTGATTGAAATGATAAAGAAGGTTAAACATAATATGTAAAGATGGTCAGATGAAAACCTAATAGAAAAACGAGAGCATCAATGATGCAATAGCCCACTTGACAATAGTGTTGTTATGTGTATTGAGCATAAGAAAAACATTTAAAGTTAGAGTTAGTTGTATGCATTATCATAGACCTTTTTTGTTATGTTCACTTAACAGTTAGGAAAGGTGTGATGTCGTGTACAGTCAGGGATGTCACCAGCTTTTTGAAGTGCCGGTCGACGATCATTCCGCGTTTTCCCGGGGGTGGGGTGCCACACCCCCTCCCCCGTTTTCCCGGGGGTGGGGTTGCCGTATTCGTGAAAGCTATTAAAAACCAAAAGGCCTAAGTAAGTCGAGCAGGCCTAGGCCCAAGGCTAGCTGACGCGATTTTTTTTTTACTAGGCCCACGTAGGCCTAGGCCAGGCCCAGGTGGCCTAGGCCAGAATTTGAGGAATGCAACAAAACAGATGAAGATGAGACTTACTGTAGGCCTAATTAAATTCAATAGTTGACATGCTTTGTTTTAGATTAAAAAATA
>NW_022697764.1:44249-45926 GCF_011630105.1 Anneissia japonica
ATCCGACTGTACCCAGCCGCATTGTTTGCCGTAATTTCACATGTTTGACGATTACCACGATGAATGTGTATGTCACTGATTCATGTGCACTCATTTATTTATTTTTTGTCCATTTACACACATTATACAGTAGAACCTCGTTTTTACGTACCCCAGTTATACGAACCCTCCGTTTTACGTACGCCTCGTATCGACGATGACGTCATCAAAAACCCCGAAAATATTCAAAACAAACGGCCCTTTTCAGAGCAATTAAAGTAAAAAGACTATTACAATAAACTATAACAATAAACAAACCATAATTTTCATTAAACAACAATATTGATTGAGTCTAACACCGAGTTGTTATAATCTAAAACCACGTGAACTGAGTGAGATGAACAACTACCGATGGTGCTCAAAACAATTGCTTTCCTCCTTAGTTTCGTGTGGCAAACCAAGGAAACACTTATCTGGTCGAATTTTCTACACGAAGCTGAATAGGCATAGTTTCGTACACGAACGCTAATTGGTTGGCTCGCCCAGTGCAGTGAATATGGTTGCTGTTTGACGTACACAAACGCTAATTGGTTGGCTCGCCCAGTGCAGCGCACATGGGTTTAGTTTGTCTCGACAGGCCCAGACAACACTACAGCTCTGTTGTTTAAAATAGGCATGAAGGGGAATTCCCAAGTTATATCTTTTTCGTATAGGTAATCTTACAATATTTTCATGTTCTTTAGTTAAATAAAAGATATAAAGCGATGAATTATTACACTAGACACACGGTTTTATTTGAACACTTTATTATGACATCGTAAAGTGATGAATAAAAACACTAAACACCTGGTTTTATTCGTAGGCCTAGAGGCTTGCTTTAGCCTAGCTAGGTAACATCGTTCGTTCATACACACATGTATTGAGTCTTACGTACGTATTAGGTCAAAGGTTACCACAAATTTAACCCAACCTCTATTTTACGAATCCCCCGGTTTACGTACGCCCTCCGGTCCCGTGCCGTACGTAAATTCGAGGTTCTACTGTATATCAATTATAATTAAAAGTGAAAAACTTAAAATACAAAATGAAAAGAAAGTAAAGAAATAAAACATAAATCAGGTTTCGTAAATTTTTAATAATCTTCCTGCCCCGCGGATCATGATCTCATAATAAAACACTTGAATGGTCACGATTTCAAATTTAACCTTTGAATGTGTACAGAGCAACCGTGTCATGCCGGCCCACGATGTTCGCTATGACTCAACTGGGCCTAGGCCTAGGCTGTTAAGTTAGCGATGAATAGCAGGGCAGTGCAGTATTTTGTTACAATTAACGTAACCACGGAAACATTTATTGTATTCTTATTGTCTTTATCTGTAAATTTAGCTTGTCTATTGTGTTTAGGTAAACTAATTATTTTGTTACAATTTGTAAACTGTTGAAATAATAGTGGTGGTCGGGAGCCTGTAAATCCTGGTCGGAAATGTTGAGTGCTGGACGGGCCCGTCCACCGCCGACCAGCGTGGTGACATCCCTGTACAGTGATATTAAAGGAAATATGGTTGTTGTTAGGTTTGTTGTGTACGTAACTTTTTGAAATATTTTGTACTGTAATTATGAAGATATTTATGTAGAGGTTTATGATATAAGTAGACAGTTTGGTGAGTGAATGGAATTTGTTGCATAGAAGTATTTCAT
>NW_022697764.1:46877-51704 GCF_011630105.1 Anneissia japonica
TCATTACTGGGCTATCCATTGACTGGTTATACCATCGTTGGAATGGAATGTGATCCATTGAAAATGAAAGGCACTTTTAATCATGCCTCATCAGTCAATAACGATCTTCATCATTACCATATGGACAACTGCGTCTACAAGTCTAGATAACGATGACAGTTGCCATCCCATGGTAAATCGCGAAAAAAGAAATCCACTCCGCCCCCATTAAATACGACTGTCGGCCTACATTTTATGTAATTAACATCTGATCTAATATATTACGTACCTAGGCCAATGTGGTTGTAGGTTGTAGTGTAGAGTACGAAAAGTTCAAATATTCATAAATGTAAAGGAAAATCATCCTAAAGCAACGCTGAAAAGCTACCGTCTCAATAGAACGGTGCTGCACAATACACTCATCGCTACTAACTAATTTGAATATTATGTGGTTTAAATACACATAAAAGCAACTTGTAGCCTACATTTCCTGTTATCTGATCTATTACACACACGTACTACCCAGCCAGCCTATAGGCCTAGTTCATCTTCCTCTAGCTCTAGGCCAGCCTGCATTACAGTAGTGTACATTGTTTATCTCTCAGGAGAGAGACCACCCACCCTTGCAAGCACCACAAAACGGCTCATTCTTCGCTGCCAACTAGACTCGTGCAGACGCATTTATTAGCCGCAAAGCTTACGATTCCAGGACGTGATTGGTTGATAAACACAATGTGGAATCAGGCGATTTGCAATCTGATCAATGACGAACACGCTTTCATAGGAAACCCACCATAGTGTTAAGAAATATGATAAAAAAAAACATACTTTTCACATATTTCCCGACAATATTTTCGCAAAAAACTCTTCATACTTTAAATTCCCAAGCCTTATCTTCCAAATTATTGCAAGATTGGCCTAATCGCGTCACAAACGAAGGAAGAGATAGAAAAACAAATGACTTCAAAATTCGCTCAGAATCATCATATAAGCCCTCTCTCAGAGAGTGGGCTAATTAACAAGAAGAGCACAAGCATGATAGGAATTTTTCAGCAAGAACATGAACATCACGATGGAACCAAAAATACCAACCACTGCATACTAACAGCCATGATGTACGGCGGTGAAACCTGGACACTAACTGAACAAATGGAACGAAAGCATCAAACAACACAAAGAAGTAGAGAGAATGATGATAGATTACATCTGAATCTACAGGAAAACAAACAGATGGATTAGAGAATAAATGAGGGTAAATGACAATAATCACTGCAAAAAGAACCAAATGCAGATGGGCCAGACATTTTGCAAGGAGAAAGGACGATAGATGGGCCGATTAACAACTGAATGGCAATGAGCTGGTACAATCAACAACATGGACAAAATACACCACAAGCACAAACCGATGGAATGATTTGGGAGAGGAATTTGCCCAGCAGTGGTATGTAAACAGGCTGTAGATGAAGATGATGTCCTTGTCTGAGAACTCACAACATAAGATTTCACTCCATGCCAAAATATCTATTTAGGAAAAATATTCATGATTTTGGATTAGTATCTGGACAAATAGGAATATTTTGATCCAGGGACACTCACAGCTCAAACACGCCCCTTAATAGGAGTTGAAAAGCATATTAGATTTATTTGCACCTACCTTCAGAATCAGAGGATGGTCTTATTCGCTTTTGTTTTTTTTTTCCACCACTTCCTTTAAATAGAAGATAAAATGAAATATATTATTCAAACATAGCCAAAGTAATAATATACCGTATATAAAAGGATTTTTTTCCCCCACTTCCTTTAAATAGAAGATAAAATGATTATAATTCAAATATAGCCAAAGTAGTAATATACCGTATATAAAAGGATTCACAGGCGAGGCTACAGTAGTACAAGATACAAGATATTTTAATTTTTAAGGAAACTGGAATTTGGTACACAGGCAATGAGATACTGCCACATTCATTACTCTCCAAGTAGTCAGTAGTAGAGGCAGGTTCTGCAAAAGGTACGTCAAGCATAGGATTTTTCATTTGGGGGGAGGGGAATGCTCAAATTGTAAATGTGAACTACAAAGGATTAGTGGCGTAATGAAGGGGCCGAAGGGCCCCGAGCCAGGCACTGGGGCCAAGGGGCCACAAAGGGCCCACGTGTGTGTGGGTGTGTGCATGTGTGTGTGGTGTTTGAACCGTTTTGTGATGTATTTTAATGTTTTTTTGGCACAAGTTCTTAATTTTCTATTGTGATTTGACACAATAACCACAATGTACAGTATTGTAATCAAGATAATATGTTGTTCGTCTGTTAGATTAATTTCTTGTTACACATTGTTTAATTTTCATTATAAAATATAAAACAAATTCATTAAATAAAGTTTAAAACGTTGAATGAAAAGAAGAACTAAAAATGTTTGTACTCTTAATAATAATAATAATAATGTTGCATGTGTTATTGGTATTATTGAAAATATTGTAACACAGAATTATGAATGTACTGTACATAAGATGGAAATATAATTTTTTGTGCATGATGAATTATTATTGTACAGTACAGTCAGGAAATATCGCTTCGTATCTGCGCGTAACCACTCGTAGCCTGCTCGTAGGCACCGTTCGGAACGTAGCTACGAACCACTACGAAGGTCATTGTTATTTTAATTAGCTTTGCAATGATCGTAGGCTGGATCGTCGGGCTGATAATCAATGCGTAAACAATATTGAAATATAGTTTACCAGCTTTCAACGCGTAAGCAATGTTGCAATTTACTAAATAAACAATGTTAGAACTTTATTGTTTTGTTATATCCTACCTTATTATTAAATCGATCATGTTTTAAAACTGTGTTTAGTTCGCTAGCTGGGTGGGTAACCTAGTGGGCATTCAGTATGTTCAAATTTCGATGTCATTTAGGCTTAGACATTTTCCCCTATAGAGGAGGAGAGCAGACAGTAGTTATACTGGTAAACATTCCAATTCGGAGAATTTTGATCTGATATTATTCTTCTGGTAGTAGGAATTTTCTTCTTTTAAATAATATTGATGACAAATCATGTACAAATTATTGGGTTTTCCATGTGACATTCGGTAATTTTACAACCTACGGACGTTAATTCTCCTTTATATTTATTATTTATCTTACTAAATCAAGACTACAAAATATCATTTGATGAACAATCTTTTCACATGTGTGTATTGCCATTGAGGACAATTGACATTTTAAATGAGGTAAAATAATTGTAAATGAAAAATAAGCTAGGCCTAGGCTAGGTGGACAACGAGTGGAAGAGGAGACTCCCATGAAGTCAAGTGTACGTTTTTCTTATTGAAAAACAGTTCCATACTTTAAATTAACGGTCTGAACTCGTGTTTGCCATTCACAAATTATCAAACAATACATTGTTTATTCCAGTAAGCTGCAGCAGTCTTTCTGCACATACAAATAAACAACATGCTTTTGCTTCGTAGGTTCGCTTCGCGTAGCCTTGCTTAGATTGTTTATATCAGGCTACGAAGCCTGCGCGCAGGTTAGATTGTTTATATCAGGCTACGATGTATCTACGAAGTCTGCGCGCAGGTAAAAGTGCAATATTTCATGAATGTACTGTAGTTGGTGACTTTTATTACTACAGTTTGCCTACAGCATAAATTCTAGTAGACTTTTTTATCAAATAACCATAAAGTAGTTTCGAAAAACAATAGATCGGATTAATCTTGTGTATATATTTAGAGACAGACGATTGTCTTTTGCATTTTTTGAATGGCTTTTCCACCAATGCCTTTAAGTAAAAAATATATAATATATGATATTATATCATTATGATAAAATAACATGCACTATTTTAACCCTACATTTAAGCAGAGCAATATTGTAAAATAAAACCCAATGAAATTAACCCAGAACCATGAAAAAATAGCGGCATATAACTTAAAATTTATGTAACATGTTTAGGTAGAAAAATAAAAAGTTGATTGATTTTAATTGATAAATATTACATATTTATTACCTTTACTATATCCTTCTCCAGAGTTTGAAGGTACATTTGGAATGTCTGTAAATGAAATAGTAATTAAACATTTATACATTGAGTAATATTTTTGAATTGTACTTTTATTAAATTAGTTGAATTTGTAGTATATTAAGAAATTATAGTCAAGTGCAGGCCTGCGTATATACTAACACTACCATCTGAAATATGCGTAAATATGTATTTAGTATAACAAATTAAATTTAAACGAAAATATGGAAGAAGCATAGGAAGAAAGAAGAATAGGAAAAAATTGAAAATGAACAACAATAATCATTTTTTTCATTATTGCATCTCGTTTTTGTGAAAATAACCCACCTTAAAGGACTATCTGTCGTTTTCTTCTTTGCCACAGTGGACGAAAATAGTTAGTTATTCTACGACGTTTCGTAATTCTTTATCACTAAAAATTAACAAACACTCGTTTTGACGCACTCCGTTCTGTTTTGTGTGTGTGTCTGTTGTTGAAAACAACCTTTTGTGACTAGCTATGATGACTGAGATGGACCATGTTGACTTATTAATAATATTTTGTTTGGGATGGAAAAAAGGAGTCAATTTCCCAAAAATGCTCCATCAGCAAATAGGTTAGTGTGCGCTTTGGACAGTATGGCTATGGAATTTACTAACCACACAGTCCAGAATCAGGTGATTAAGTCGCAAAACTTTAGCTGCATTTGGTGGATTAAGTCGCAAAACTTTAGCTTCGTTTAGTGGCGCCATTTACTCCTGTCTCTTATACACATCTAGATGTGTATAAGAGACAGGGACAAAGTCAAGATCACGGAAACTCAATTATTTACCCTCAAGCATAATACAAAAT
>NW_022697764.1:53540-58645 GCF_011630105.1 Anneissia japonica
GTTCGACGTGAACCACTCAATTATAGCTAGATAAAGGAATTAAGTCACTTAAGTGACTTAACTTTTACTAGAATAACGGTAAATTAACTTGCTTAACGGTAAAGTTGGCTCGGATTACAAGGACACGACTACGTAAAGTAGGCATCTAAGCCAGTGTTGTTGTATTGTACCACCTTATCATCTTCTGGCTGGCAACAACGTACTCCAACAATGCTAACAATAGCATCGAAGTAGTCTCATTAGTCTGGTTTTCAGAAATTATTTGTAATATTATGTGTAAAAACCAAGCAAACGTCCGTTTTACGAATAGTCGATATTACCAATGACCTTTGCATCATCGACCAAGTAATAACGTTAAAAAGTCCGATTACGTACAGTTTTCAAAGTGATAATGTGTATTTTTCTTAATAATAAAATCAGATTTGTTGTATTTATTTATTGACAATTCAATATTTTCCATTTCTGCTATAATAGTCGCTATTAATTCAGTTTCAACGAACTACCACCAACGCCAGTCGTTAAAATGAGGGCACATGTTTATGATGACGAAATAAAAAAGTGTGTGGAAGTCAGCAACTTATTTGACACCGCGAAGCTAGATTTTCGCGAAGTGCATGTAAACAACACAATTGACTGATCTAAACACTACAAAACAGACAGAAAGGTCCATAAAGTATACAGACGTTTTAATGAAAATTAAAACAATATTTTGTTAAATGGAAGAATGCTATTAGCGATTAATATAATTTGTTTTTTATCGAAGGTAAATTTAGATAGGGCCTAGAGAATCTACTATCGTACTTAGATTGCGATAGAACACGCTGCTGCACTGGTAGGCTAGGTTAGGTAGTGGAAACTTACTTTCTCTACAGTAGTTTACAATGCAGTAGATGTTTTATTAAACAAGCCTTTCCACCGTGTGACGTCGATGGCCTGAAACTGGCTGGCTGTTTATCTGGCTCTAACTTTGGCATCGAACGCAATTAGGGGATTATCGTATCATGTTTCAAGACGGGTATATCTAGATAAAGTTCGACGTGAACCAGGCTATTGTAAAATAGACCCCAATGAAATTAACCCAGAACCATGAAAAAATAGCGTCATCTTAAATTTATGTAACATAGGTAGAAAAATAAAATGTTGATTGATTTTAATTGATACATATTACATATTAATTACCTTCACTATATCCTTCTCCAGAGTTCGAAGGTACATTTGGAAAGTCTGTAAATGAAATAGTAATTAAACATTTATACATTGAGTAATATTTTTGAATTGTACTTTTATTACATTAGTTGAATTTGTAGTATATTAAGAAATAATAGTCAAGTGCAGAGGACACAAAAATAAATAAATAAAATATTGATAAATATTACATATATATATAATAAATTAAGCTTTACTCTCATAGAATTAACAACTTGCTGGAGTGATACTGTTGTAATTAAAATATTCCTATGTTTTGAAAAGAGGGTAATTGAAACAACAGTAGCATTTCGAGACTAGTTGAGATATTTATTAAAAATCTCAACTACTGTAGTCTCAAAAAGTCTAAAACTGGTACAGTTTATGACAATATTTTGCACTACTATCAACTGAATAAAATGTGTTAGTTAATGGTTTATTAATGATTGGTCTATTAGATTTTTAAATGGAGTGATAACTGATGAAAATGTGAAATTTCTATTATCAGAAATTGGTAAAGGCTGAACCTAGCGTAACAGTGCAATCGTCGCATACCAGGGAACAAATGATGCAGACCTTAATTATTATAGGCCGGTTGCAGCAAAAATATATTCTGTTATGTTTGTTTAATAAAGAACTAGCATCAAAATGCAAGCTAGTACGTGATCAAAGTCTAGGCCTATCAATAACCATTCTCTCAAATCAGAAAAAAAATTGTGCTGATAAAATCAAACTGGATACTGCTTTTGGCCTAGCTTTTAACCAGTCAAAACTCTTCAATGTTTTTGCCTAAAGGTATAAAATCATTTAATTGAATGGTGAACAGAGTCCGCCCTCCAATTCAAGACCACTATGTGTACCTGGAATTTGGGGCAGTCTCGAGGTTCGGTCTTGAATCAGAAACCTCTAAATAGCACGGACTAAAGGTGGTCTCCAAACAGCGTAATTGGAGGGTTATTGAAACTGAAACCTTTACATGAAGACCAAAGATAAAAGTGGTCTCCAAAAAACAACATGGGACAGCCATTTATTTATTTCATAGAAACTGTTGTTTGCTTTTTAATTGTTTTGACCTATTTGAAACTGTTTAAAATACATTTTTTTAAAGTAAGTAGACATAACATTTACGCTTTATTTGTAGGGTCTATCCTTTACGTAAGAAAGATGTTTTTTCTTTTGTGTTACTTGGCTTTTCCTTATGTTCCCAATCGTCAATAAGCAATTCTCAAATTTTAAAATTCGTCATGGCCATGATAAAGTGGGGGGTTGTGCATCATTCAATGGCTGAAGAAGAAATTCGGAAATGTAGGATTGTATCAAATTAGTAGCTGATTCAATAGCACTTTTTTGGCAAGAGGTGCCAACAGATCATTGTAAAACATTTACTTAATATATTTCATGACAGCCAGTGGCCTAAAACTAAACATTTATTTTTTTAAACTAGCTTTTTCAAAGATAATACACTTAAGAAACCTTTATTTGGATAATACATCTGGTATACTATAATGTTGAAGTTCAATTTTTCGAATTAAAGAGTATTTAATTTGTTAAAAAACTTGAATCTGTTAGATTCTATTTTTAAATGTGGTCTTGAATTGGAGGTCATTTTGTCACTTCTATAAACGTGGTCACTTCTATAAACGTGGTCTTTAATTAGAGAGGTCTTATAAATAGAGGGTTAGCACAGTGTTAAAAGATAGGTGGTCAGTTGGTACTTCGAATAAGTGGTCTCGAATTAGAGGGGTCTTGAATTGGAGGGCGGACTGTATAATCCTAGTGTACTAGTATAGGAAATGTATTATTATATTTATCCCAGAAATATATTTTCAATTGAAAGCCAACAATAAAGTTGATACAGTCTTATCGATAAAGTTAAACTTGATCAACAAGACTGCTAATATTTTTTTAATTAAAGATTTAAATGACTTTAGGCAAGACTTTTTCATACCTTGTTGTACAAATCTGCTGCTTGTAAATACTGATAATTTTAAATACAGTCGAGTTCGCCTAAGTCGAATCTAATGGGACTGGCATAAAAAGTTCGAGTTATACAGATTTCGACTTGCACATTTTCGAAAAAAATATTAACATAGAACAATGCCCACAAAATCCAATTTCACGCAAAAACGAACATTTTCTTAAGTCCCAAACTCATTCCTATTCTTCTTTTAATAAAATACTTTTTGAAAACATGAACTCCCTATTCTAAATCTCGGACGATTTGTCCAATTCAGGACGGTAACACTCACTCGAAAAACCAGACGATAGTTTAATAGACATCGTTTAACGACAAGCATACCAGACGCTGTGAAAACGAGACGCTTAGCTATACTCCCATTGCCATCCCGGACTCGACTGTATAAATAAAATTTTATTTTTGGCTAATTAGTTTTTCTTTCTTTATGCAAGCCGCTGCCTTGAAATAAAACAAGATATATTTACACCAGGGGTGGGCATAAAAATCGGTCGGATGGCCAAAGTGAATTTTTGATTTAACACAGAGGGCCGCACCCAAACTTGATGTTTCCAGTGAGCTTCCAAAAACCTCCAAGCACTGCTTTTACACCACTTTATTTGTAGTTTTAATGTTATTTATTACATATGATCAGTGTCGGGCCGTAAAAAACAAGATGTTTTCTAGTCAATGTTGCCTGGCGGGCCACACACATATAGAAGTTTTAATTCATCTTTGCAGGCCACAAAAACACTTTTCCCACCTGTGATTTACAGTATTTCTTCATATAGATTTTAAGTATTTAACCATTTCATAAACTACACTTTTTACGTTCAACAATTATATTTTATATATTTTATAAGATGTTATTATATTTTCTTCTCCATCTGAATGTCTTTGGCAAACCTGCTTGCTAAATAAGAAAACAAAATTTTATTTTTATATTTTTCAGCCCTCCTTTGACGATGTCTACAAAAATAAGTTCGAAAAAACAAGGTATAAAACAATTCCTGCCTTAGGATAGAAGTACAGAGCACTGAAAATTTCTTTCTTACCTTCACTAGATGCCATATTGTCACTTAACCTTCTAAACTTTTTAAACTAATTTGATTGTGCTTCTCTTTACTTTCTGAAAAAAAAAAATATACAGTATTATAGTATGTAATGTACTGTACAGTAAACCTACAGTTACCTAATTACATAGATGTTTCCATAGTGTAAAATAAATTTAGCAATCATTCGCAATCAAACGCACATAACAATTATAGTAATACTACATTATAATATTATATTAAAACATGACACACATGGCTCTAAATGTGAGCACTAGTAACTTGCTTACCCCTATCACTTTGTACCTGTGCAACTGGTAAACTGGTACCAGCTGCTCTTGTCTGTCCACCACAATAGTTATGGACCAATACAATACCCTACTCATCTTGCATGATATAGATGGGTTTCTTTTAAAGCGCACAAAAGCCTATTGTGTAGGCATACAACCTGTTTACTGACTGTCAATTCAGTTTTGGGAAATCTTGATCATGTCCCGACCTGCTGCAATTTCTTACAAAATATATAACAAGTCGAATGGCCGAGCATTTGCAGGGGAGCTGCAAGCTACAGCCCAAATATTGGCACTGGTGCGCTATAAGAACCCAGTGCAATCTTGTTTGGTAGAATTCTTGAATACAGTTCAAATATTTTTGCGATTAAACTGCCAGATTAATTTTGTTTCTAAAGGTCAATATTTTTTTTTCTTGTCTGTATTGAGATACCCTAGGAATCTTTTCCTTATTTATAATGATCCTTTTGAGAGTTCAGTCTCATGTTGCTACTGAAGGTATGCTAATGATGAACATATTTTGTACTTTTCCTTACACATTTTTTTTATTAATCTCTTAATACTGACCTTATAATAGAAATGTGATTGTCCCATTCCACAATTAAGAAAACTAAATTGAAATTT
>NW_022697764.1:60690-62564 GCF_011630105.1 Anneissia japonica
TTCTTTGACGCATGCGCATTTGCATAAATGTCTACACACACACATACACACTACACACAATAAAAAACATAGGAAATAGCAAGAGTGATTACAATAGTTCCTATTGCATTACATGCATAGGAACTAAAAAAGGTCTGTTGCTATGAAGCTACAGCCAATGAAACTTGCATTATGTTCCTTCATATCCCTGGCACTGATATTTGAAAACTTGTAAACACTGTTGGCTAAGTTATCTCAAAATTTATGAATGTGTCGCACTGCCAAAAAGAATTATTATTTTTCAAAATTCCATTAATGCAAAGGTAACTTAAAAAACATATGGTCTATTATAAATTCTGCCATCAATCCTCGAAAAAAAAAAATCCAAAGTTGATCAAAGTTGGCAATACAATTATTGCCAATGATCATGACATATGTGATTCTTTCAATAAGTATTTTTCATCAATCAGTACCAACATCTCTGATTCATTATCTTCTTCCTTAAGCAATTCTTTCTTTATAAATCCCGTTACTGTACACGAAGTTAGCCAAATTATTTTTAATTTAAATTCTTCCAAAGGATGCGGTAACGATAATGTCACATCACATGTTATCAAATGTGTTTCCCATCTTATTATTCATTCTCTTACTTATGCTATTAATGCATCTTTTACATCAGATTCTTTCCCAGAATATTTGAAAATTGCAAAGTTATTCCTATTTTTAAGAATCAGAGGTGTAACACTCGACTGGTTCAAAAGTTATTTTTTCAATAGGAAACAATTTGTTTCAATAGGTTCTTGCAACAATGCAAATCATCTACGAGGGATATTACCTGTGGTGTGCCACAGGACTAATTTATGTTAATGATTTAAATAATGTTAGTGACACACTGCAGGTAATAGCTTTCTTTGATGATACCACTCTTTTTTATTCTAATCAAAATATGGAAGTATTAATACTGTTAATAGGGAATTATTCAAATATGATGACTGGTTCGCTTCAAATAAACTTTGTATAAACACTCAAAAATCTAATATTATTTTTGATTCTACTAAAAAAAATGAATTTTAATACTTATAAAATTTTTCTTAATAACAAAACTATTGAGCGTAAAACAGAAACTTTATTTCTTGGTGTTATCATCCAAGAAAATTTGAAGTGAACCAGTCACCAGAACTACATTTCTAAAAAAATATCTAAAACTATTGGCATCCTTAATAGGCTCAAGTTTATTTTTCCCAAACATATTCTACTTTCCCTTTATAATAAATACCCTTATTATACAACATTTACAGTGGTGCAATATTGTCTGGGCTTCTGATTATCCTTCAAATTTGAATAAACTTCTTAAATTACAGAAACGTGCAGCTAGAATTATCATACCTTCATTCTTCCGAACTCCATCTGAACCTTTATTCAAACGACTGAAAACTTTTAATTTATTTGATATTCACAAGGTACAACTGGCAATATTTGTTTCAGTTTTTAAAAAAAAAATGCTTCCTCTTCCTATGTTGAATTATTAGACACATCTCGGAAAACCCATTCATATAATTTTAGAAGTGCTTCTGTTCCAGTTCCCTTCGTCAGACTAAGAAAAACGTTCCTTTGTACGTAAAAAATCAATGTACATTTGTGAATTGCAATAACTTGATTGTATCTTTTTGAATAATGATTGTGTAAGATAATACAGTATTTTCATTTTGAGGCAAAAAAATCAGAGGCGGATCCAGAAATTTATGAAAGGGGGAGGGGATAAGGGGTTCTGAGAAGTACAGGGATGTCGTTATATGCAGGGCGGAGGTGGGCGGCAACGCCCACTCTTGACGTCTTGCGCCCATCCTAAAGCTATTTTTAAGGCCTTCTGCCCAGCCTCATACAAATTCTCCCGC
>NW_022697764.1:63406-65615 GCF_011630105.1 Anneissia japonica
AAGCTACTGTATGCTGTAAATTTATGTGTCCATAATTTTAAGGAAGGTTCTCCCCCACCCGGGACTGTCCATCAGATGCTGTATTTTCTAACCATTATTTTCCCAAACATCATTTGATGAAGCTATGCTGTAAATTTGTGTGTCCATAATTTTAAGGTTCTCCCCTACCCAGGACTGCCCATCAGACGCTGTATTTTCTGACCATTATTTTCCCAAACATCATTTGATGAACTCCCGTCCCCCCCCCGCCAACCCTTAGGTTCGTCCGTCCATCACATACTGCCCCTGCTAACCCTTAGGTTCGTCCGTCCATCACATGCTGCATATTTATGTGTCCAGAATTTTTAACCATCATTTCTTGGAAAATAATTCCACAAATGTTGATTTTTATTGCTTGACGGTAGGCTGGCGGTAGGCCAGAAACCTACTTCATGTAGGCCTAACGGTATAGTATATCAGATGTGTCTAGGCCTACACCAGGTCCGATGGTGTCACCCAAAGAGAAGCCTACATTACGTATGTGTCTAGGCTAGGCCTAGGTACACCATGTCCGTCAATCTTAGCCGTTAAAGTATACTAAAACACTAATAGAACACACAGAACACCTTCAAATAATAGCACAAGTAAGTGGCCGATATGCCACAACTATCTCAGTTTGCTCAAACTTTACTGACAGTCGCGAAAACAACATAAGGAACTTTTCTAGGCAGCTCGCGACAAAAACAAAATGTTGGGAAAGTTTGACCCGACGCATGCGCAAATCAAATTTTCGACTAAAAACGACTCAAAACTGGTGGTAGGGGGTATATGTTTTATCGCCTACAGCTTACATTTTTCATCTAACCGAAAAAACAAACATTTCTTGCACAATTGCATGTCCACCAGCAACTATCGAGCACAATGTATACCTGCTGCTATGCACCGTTTCAGAGCCTATTTGTTTACAAATATGCTGACCTCTTTTGGTGTTACATCTCATACACACATTTTACATGTGAACCATTACATTAGTTCCATGTGACCTAAGGTCACAAAGGAACTAATAATAGCATTCTTATATACAGTAGCGCAAACATATCAAACGACATCTCAATGCGCTTTACAAAATTTAAAATGTATAATTTCAACAAAAAATACATTAAAAGTACAAAGCATTCACAATTTAAACAACCATTACAAATTAAAACACAATTTACAAATTCATAAAAAGAACCCAAATACTACTACCTTTTATCTGGGCGATTATGCTTTTTTATTACATGTCGCCGAAATCCATAAGTTGATGCATATTGTTTGTCACATAGCTGGCATTTGAATTTCTTTGGAAGCTCTGCCTTTCTTTCTTTTCTTTTTTTTAAAATTTTCTTCTTATTTAGCACAACCACTTCTTCACCTCTTGGTCACCATCACTACTGCTCCAATCACTTTCTAAATCATTCTCTTCTTCTAAGAGGTCAATATAATTTTGCTAATCACTAACACTAACTATTCACTACTGCTTGCCATCTCTGAACTGAATGCTAGCTGACGTCTTCACTGCAACTCCCAATGTTATTTAACTATTCCCCACCGTCCACTAATTTTTTAATTAGTGGAGGCTTGGCTTGATTTTTTTTAGGTTCGTGAGCAAAAAAATTCCTCATTTTTTCGTCACCGCAAAGACATCGCGCACCGCGATAAAAATTGAATTATAATTGAAAATTACTTTCGTAAAACAAGCTTAATTAGAACACGAAGAAAGTTACTTCAAATTCTCAATATTAATTATAAACAATTATGGAATTCATTGAATCAATGGACCCTCATAAACACAACAAACTGAACGTTTAATAGGAATATTTTAGACCTATTTTAAAGACTCAAGGAACAAATTTAGATGTAGGCCTACAGCCATGCAGGAGGCCGCCCAGGCCTCCTCCTACTAATACTAGGCCGTACCCTAGCCTAAACCTAGTAATGAAATCATCGCACGGTTTTACCTGTCTGCATGCACCGACGAAAAAGGGCGTCAGTGACTGTATTCTCTCTCGAATGCTGAAAGGATGGCAAACATCGATAAAAACACGGCTGCCGTCTCAACTTTCACTGGCCTTTGGCTGAATGTTTGTAAGAAATGTACCAACCGGTAACGAAACCGGTCGCCGTCTACCTAGAGTAAATGGTGCCACCAAACGAAGCTAAAGTTTTGCGACTTAATCCACCAAATGCA
>NW_022697764.1:65761-72559 GCF_011630105.1 Anneissia japonica
TGGCCTGGGACGGACCTAGGCAGGCAGGCCAGCTTTACCGTCGGAAGTCCTGGGATTCGAAGATGACGTCCGTGCACGTTTACAAACGCCATTGATTAGAATGAAAATAGACGCGCTAAATTTCGTTTTTTGTTTTTGTTTTTTTTTTTTTTATGAAAGAAAGAATTTATCGAACATTTATCTACATAAAAACAAGAATAATATTGTAGAAATTGTATTTCTAAAGATGCATGTAATTCATATTTTATTTTGTAGACAATAAATATTCAGTAAGATATACTAAAAACGATTATTAATTCTGATATGTGCATCTCAGCTATTATTAATCAGTAGGCTATGTATTATGTTATAAAGTCTTAAATAATAATTTCGAATTATGCTATATTTTGGGCTCTGACTTAATTTAACGATGGCCCTATCAGTAGTAATGGCAGTATTTGTGCTTTTTTTTTAGCCATGTAGTAAAATAGTACTATTATTATGAGAGTCAAGAAGAAGTAGTAGATGAAGAGGAGGAGGAAAAAGAATAGCTTTTTTTTTGTTTTATAATAATAAACGTGTTGAGTATATTGATATTGATTATGCGATGAGCTTTTTTTTTTATATCTTTCGGTGTGATTTAAACATGCCAATTCTCAGAAAATAATTTCTAATTTTATTATATTACCACCTTTTCATTACATAGATCTTTTTCAAAACATAGGCCAATGCTTTTATAACATTATTATAGACCCATTAAACACAAAAACTGCTCTGGCTTCGGGGGCTTCGCCCCCGACCCCACCGTGGCCCCAGGCACCTGAACCCCAACAGGGGTGGCGACAGTAGCGGCGGCTACTATACAGTAGCGGCGGCTATTAAATATCGATTTAATAAGCCTTTGAAACCCCTGAATTGTCAAAATTTTCGGGGGCTTCACCCCCAGGACCACTTTTGGAACCTATTAATTGAAGCTCGACCACGCCCCTTTGCTTTCGTGGGGGAAATCTGAAAATGAATCTGAATCCTGTCTCTTATCCACATCTAGATGTGTATAAGAGACAGCCCCCCCCCAACGGGCAAATCCTGGTGCCACCTCTGGACCCCACGCCCAGAGAACCCCCCCTTGAAATGACCTGGCTACGGGCCTGAAGAGTATAAATAGAACAAGAGAGCAAAGTCCCGGTCGTAAAAACGTCGCGCCTGTGTAGGACGCCCACTAACGGTTGTATGTTCTTTTTATTACCCAGTGCAGCGCTGCGCAGCGCGGTAGAAGTACGCCCGCTATAAACTCAGTAAGCAGAAAACAAAAATACAGTATCTTGTGGAGAACAGATAAACAGATAAACCGACCGTGCGCGGTGGAGTACTGGGTAATAAACATAGAGCTATTAAACAACTAGAGTGCTGACAAGATGGCGGAGCAATGCAGAGTTGTGTACGTGTACCATCCAAGATGGCTGCCGTAGGAAAGCGCCAGCTTCAGGCTTAGTATACATATTATTACCATAAATAAGCCCTCTGACTGAATATTATTTCATTAATGATAATTAGTATTGATAATGGCAAATTATTAAACTGTCGTAGCCAAAAAGAGGTCAAGTAGAACATCTTATTCAAATATTAAAAAGAATTAAAATCGTGTACATTACACCAATACACCGCAACGCTCGAGTTTCAAAATACGGGTAACTAGCTGTACTGAACTTTCTGTGTAAATTGAGGGCGCAATTGANNNAAAATGATAGCGCTCAGGGGAAATTTGATTGGCTGAATCTATGGCAGCCATCTTGGATGGTACACACACACAGCTCTGCGTATTTCGAACATCGAATACATTGCTGTTAGCGCTCTAGTATTCTTATATCTCTATGGTAATAAAACACATACAAGCGTTAGTTGGCGTCCTACACTAGCTGCGTATGGGCGTATCGTTTTTTTACGCTCTCAATGAGCGTTGTTGGCTCTCTTGTTCTATTCAAGGTAATTCAACAAAAGGACGCACATCTCCGCTCTCGAACATAGCGCGTGCGTACAATCCTTTGATCTTTACTGTGGCATCAACAATCCGATACTAGTTGCGAGTACAGCCGTCAATTATTAGTCTATGCGTGCCATTCGTTTTATGGTGTTAGTTTTTATTTTATTAATTTTGGGTACTTCGCAAAGTCTGTTACATTTGATTTTTTTTTACCGCGAGCTTGTTAAATGCTTCTATAAACTGCAATTTGATTTGTGAAAATTGACCAAGAAAATGAAAAGTTATAGCAATTCAAAATTTACGAATTTTATAAAATTTCATGTTCTTATGTAACATTAATCTGTCATTTTGACAGAGGACGAACATTTGAGTATATACGGAACATTTATTAATTTTATCTGCGAAGTGAGTCTCATGAACGACAATTCACCACAATTTTGGTAAAATTAATGTTGAAATGAAGAATATATTTCAGTCTAATGTTAGTGCAAAATATCATGAGGCCTTTGTAATCACCGCACGACGCGCGACTAACATGGCAACTAACAAGCGCGTGGGTAAATCGTCACGTATGCTGACGGTTTATGGTCTGGTTGCTATGGTTTTTGCGGCGTTCAGCGTGTAAGGACGCACGTGCGCCTAGAATGTCGATGCCAGAGTTATAACCTTTGATGTCCCGAGATGTGCGTCCTTTTGTTGAATTACCTTGTTCTATTTATACTCTTTGATGATACTAGAAATACAAGATAGAATTCTCCACACAAAAAAAGTGTTCCACCGAAATGCATGGTGGGAATACGAACAATGGGACACCCCCTACAGCTGGATCCAAAAAAACTTGTGCCAAACTTTCGTCGCCACGTATCTTATTATCAATTCTCAATTAAAAAACTTCCGCCTCATTTTTACAATGCGAGAACTCTATCTTGTATTTCTAGTATCTTTGATGCACACTGACAGTGAAGGCACTCCCGGTGTTCCATAGTTCGAATTGAGCCAAAGAGTATATACTCTTTGATTGAGCATGAGCAACAGTAGCATTTGCAGTAGCCTGCAACAACAGAGGGTTCGGTTGCTGTACTTGCATAACAAAAGCACGCAACAATTCGGCAGGATGGAAGAACAAAGGAAATCTCGGTCGTTTCCAAACTCTTGCTACAGTATAGTTGTCTCTATGTGACCATGATTTGCTTTTATTGTGGGAAGGGGAAAGTACTGAAATTTAAAATTTAACATTAAATTTCCCATCAGTCCCAGCATAATAATTTGATTCGCATCGCTGGTCACACTGTGTGGGTGTGGCAGTCAGCGACAGCGTTGGCACGCCATTAAACCAAAGATACTAGAAATAAGATAGAACTCTCGCATTGTAAAAATGAGGCGGAAGTCGTGCCCAGCGTAGGCGGCGCCCTTCTTTTTAACCATGCAAGTTTTCTATACTTCGTGCCCAACGTACCGGTCCTACTAAATACCACACGGAACACACGGGACCACTCGCAACCACTCGGGAACACACGGGTGCAAAAATGATAAAAATATTATCACACGAGAGTATAGAACTGCTATATAATCAATGGAAACCAACTTTTATAATGGTAATTGTCCAAAATATGGTAAAAATGTTTTTTTACAGGCTTTTCCGCCGTGCTTCGGAAGGTAATGCGTTGACATTGAGGTTCTGTAACGCATTCACGTCTCCAGAAACGCGTTCAACCTTGACCTCTACCACATTCACTACGTACATTATATTTCATCCTGCGTGTATGCCTATTGTATGGCCTAAGTATTATACAATAACTGTATTTGTGTTTCAATGTATGTTTTCCCAATGTGTTTTTTTTTTTTTTTTTTTTTTTTTTTTTTTTTTTTTTTTTTTTTTAAATGTATGTTTTCAATGTGTGTGTGTTTTTTTGTTTCACTGTTTGTTATCTTCTTTGCTGGGCCGGATCTGCGAACAACCAGGGATTTTGAGCAGTTCCCCAGCATAAACAATAAGGTAAATAAATAGAAACAAATGAAAGGAAGGTTCTTTCTAATATTGTGTTTGTGCTTTTTAATGTAAATATGTTTTAAACTCAATAATTTATTATTATAATCGAGAGGCTTATTCTAAAGTATTCAAGGCACTCTACGTGAAGTCTAATTAACTTACTGAAAGAAATAGTGGCCAAAAAATTGCCATTCTAGGCCTCTGTGGGTTTTATTCCATTTAATGAGAACCTTCTGAATTCATCCTCACAGAGCACGATAACAATTAATTGAAAGATGTGTAATGGATATAAATGGTAGATAAATAAAGAGCACAACACATTATTTTAGAAAAAATAACAAAGGTTAAAATTAGTGACATAAATACGTTTATTACTAAACAAATATTTTGGCCGTTCCTGCAATAAACCTTCTTTAAACACTTTATTAGCATAAACAATAAGGGCGTAGGCCTATACTTTATAAAATAACAAATGGTTTATATAGCTGAACAGAGCTGATACATGCTAAATTAGCAGAGGTTACTTATACAATATACTGTACATGAATTTAGGAATTCTGAATTTAGGACAACAGTTCCAGACAAAATAATAATAATAATAATAATAATAATCGTCCTATAATGTACATAAACCTCAAATGAGTATATTCGCACAATAATAATAATAATGATAATGATAATAATAATAATAATAAAGTTGTGAGTAAATATCTAATGAAATATTACAAATTCTCATTTTCGTTTTATGCAGAATAGGTGTATTACCGTTCAGGCGGCAGTATATAACGGCCTATCTAGATTGATGCTATGAAACACAGACATGAAGGTCATGGTTGAATGCGTTTCGGCTGACACGTCAATGCGTTACTGATCCACAATGTCAATGCATTTTACATACCGAGACACGACGGGAAAAACCAACAAAACAAAATCAAGATACATCGATTTTTAACGCAATTTGGATAATTACCGTTCTAAAAGTTGGTTTCTATTGATTATTAAGTACTTTTCTACTCTCGTGTGGTAATATTTTTATCATTTTTGCACCCGTGTGTTCCCGAGTGGTCCCGTGTGGTATTTAGTAGGACCCCAACGTACAGGGCACCCTTCTGTTGCTAAGTATATCCAGACGCAAAAGGCGCCCTTCCTTTTCCACTAATGGAGGAAAACTTTTTCACTAAGAGTGCGTCCGGCCATATGATTCTGCGCTGTATTGTTGTTTTATTCTTTACTGATTCATGATTATGTTTTAATTGTTTTGTGTTTTATTTGGATAATAGCAACGATTTCTACCGCCACCAAGGAGGTTATGTATTCACCGATGTCACTGTCTGGGTGTCTATTCTAGTTTGTTTTTATATCTAGTAAATAATAATTGAGAATTGATAATAAAATACGCGACGACTTGGTAACGAAAGTTTGGCATACGTTTTTTTAGATCCAGCTGTAGGGGGCGTGCCATTGTTTGTATTCCCACCATGCATTTCGGTGGAACACTTTTTTTGTGTGGAGAACTCTATCTTGTATTTCTAGTATCTTTGATTAAACTAGGGAAACAGGCAGACATACAGTAACAATCGGAAATGTTTTTTTGCATTTCATTCTCAAGATTAAATTATATTAAGCCTATGTGTTTACAAACAATAAAATTGTATAGTAGGCTATTGCTCCTTTACATGGCCAAATTACGCATTACGCCAACTCAGGAACCCCCACTGTACCAGGGTGATTTACAGCAGTTGCGTTTTAAACGACGAGCGTAAGCCCTCTGCTGTAGGCTTGCTTGGCTAGCGTCTATTCCGAGTCCTAGCTAATAGGTATGTTAGAAGAGTGAAGTCACGCACTGTTATCGTTGTCGCGATGCCGATGCTGATTGTTTTGGTTCTGCATCTTGCATCCATATTAGAAAAAATCGTATTAAATCGTTTATTGGTTGCAATCGCTAACCTTTGAACTTATTTACAAAGTAAACAGGTCAAAGTTTACTTGCGCTTTTTAAAAATATTTTTTTCATTGATCGGTCATGGAGTTACAGTGTACGGAAATTTTTCTTTGAAATAAAGCATCATTTACACATATTTTTTAAGCTCTGTAAATTTTAAAAACCATCCTGTAATTTTAAGAATTATATATTTAATATCTATGCCAAGTATGAATTAGATCTGATGCTTCTCAACAATTTTTTTGATTTTCTCAAATCTTACGACTCTCTCGTCCGATGCATAAAAATGTCCGCTGATCGAAAGATGTGTACATTGGAGGATGATTCAAACGGCATATTTGTTATTAAATTTACACATAAAGTCTGTATTACTGATGAATATGTCCAATATAATCATTGCTTAGTATTATATAATAGAATATTTTTAAAGATTTCGATTTATTATAATGATATTTTGCGATTAATATACCCGTGCAGTGATGTCACCAGCTTTTTGAAGTGCCGGTCGGCGATCATTCCGCGTTTTCCCGGGGGTGGGGTACACACCCCCCCCCCCGTTTTTCTGGGGGTGGGGGGGGGGTCGCCGTATTCGTGAAAGCTCTTAAAAACCAAAAGGCCTAAGTAAGTCGAGCAGGCTTAGGCCCAAGGCTAGCTGACGCGATTTTTTTGTGGCTAGGCCCAGGTAGGCCTAGGGCAGGCCAAGGTAGGCCAGGCCCAGGCCAGAATTTGAGGAATGCAACAAAACAGATGAAGTTGAGACTTACTGTAGGCCTAATTAAATTCAATAGTTGACATGCTTTGTTTTAGATTAAAAAATAATAATGAACAAATCCCGGCGACAAAGCGTTGATCCGACTGTACCCAGCCGCATTGTTTGCCGTAATTTCACATGTTTGACGATTACCA
>NW_022697764.1:72624-73849 GCF_011630105.1 Anneissia japonica
CATTATATATCAATTATAATTAAAAGTGAAAAACTTAAAATACAAAATGAAAAGAAAGTAAAGAAATAAAACATAAATCAGGTTTCGTAAATTTTTAATAATCTTCCTGCCCCGGACCATGATCTCATAATAACACTTGAATGGTCACGATTTCAACTTTAACCTTTGAATGTGTACAGAGCAACCGTGTCATGCCGGCCCACGATGTTCGCTATGACTCAACTGGGCCTAGGCCTAGGCTGTTAAGTTAGCGATGAATAGCAGGGCAGTGCAGTATTTTGTTACAATTAACGTAACCACGGAAACATTTATTGTATTCTGATTGTCTTTATCTAACAATTTAGCTTGTCTATTGTGTTTAGGTAAACTAATTATTTTGTTACAATTTGTAAACTGTTGAAATAATAGTGGTGGTGGTCGGGAGCCTGTAAATCCTGGTTGGAAATTTTGAGTGCTGGACGGGCCCGTCCACCGCCGACCAGCGTGGTGACATCCCTGCCGTGTATAATTGAGAATTACCATCACGAAATTGCATATGGCGTCTTATTAGGCAATTCTGGCCTGTAATTGGTCTGTATAGATCATTTGCGATTGAATTTGAAATTTGATTGGATGATATGTGTTGTTGACAGGAATATAGAGCACAAGCATCCTGGTGTTGCATAGGCCTACATTAATAGTTTTTAAACAATTAAAAATAATAATACCCCTGTAGTAATAAATTAGTCAAATAATGCATGTATAGAGTTTATTAATTTAGTACAAATTATTAGATCAAAACAATAAATAGTACCTAATTAATTTTTTTTTTCAAGGTATACACAATGAGAATTGACAAATTAGTAAAAAGGTCACAAACTTTATATAGGCCTAGGCCTAACGCCTGTAGCCAAATTTTCGCCATAATTAAATATTTTAAAAAATCATTAAAAATCAACCATACAACAAAATTTAATTTTGTAAACGTTTTTAATGTTATAACACTTAGTAGATTTTGTGATATCAGTATTGTGGACGGCTGAGGCTATCGGCACTGCCGCACTGCGAAAAAAAGCTGCTGTTTTCTATCGGCACTGCCGCAGTGCCCAAAAGCTGCTTTTTCTATCGGCACTGCCGCAGTGCCAAAAAGCTGCTGTTTTCTATCGGCACTGCCACAGTGCGAAAAAAGCTGTTATTTTCTATCGGCATTATTGCCGCAGTGCGAAAAAAGCTCCGATTTTCTATC
>NW_022697764.1:76321-77656 GCF_011630105.1 Anneissia japonica
CCAAACAAATTTTACATTTACGACGTATTGTTGATTTAATATGCTGAATCATTATTAATGGAATATAGGCCTACGTATTATATAAATTAATCAACAATTATCTCATTAATCACACTATCGTAAATTGGCCTATTGAAGCATTTTTGAAGTATTATTAATTATTCACTAAAGCATTATTCGAGCACCTTTATTATTATTATTATTTATTTTTTTATATATATTATTTATCAACCAGATTAACATTGAAAACATGAATATTCATATGTGCATAAAATTATCGCAGAAAATAAACTTATAATTTATAAGAATATTTTTTAAAACAGAATCAAATAGATAACGTTTTTATTTAAAAGCAGGTTTTGCATGGACGGAATTTTATTTAATATGCTGATTATTACTATTTCATTAATCAAACTATCGTAAAATTATTATTATTATTATTATTATTATTATTATTGTTGTTGTTGTTTGTTTATTTTTTTGTTTTATGTATATGCTTAGGCCTTGTATACATTTAATAATTTAATTAGAAATAATTATTTAAACTAATTGTAAAACAAATATAATATAATGTTAACAATTATATAGGCTAAGCTAGTCCTAATCAATTATTGATATAATAAAGGCAAATATTTAGAACATCATTTAATACAACACCTTCATGACAGTCCAGCCCTCCAAATCTTGTTTTAATAAATAACTGAATTCACTTCAATGATATATTTTGATCTTCATTCATGATTATTATTATTATCATTTACTTTTTATTATTATTATTATTATTATTATTATTATTATCATCTGTATTATTATTATTATTATTATTATTATTATTATTATTATTATTATTATTATGTCTTTGCCATTAACATTATCATTGTTTCTCTGAAAGGCATCTTGCACAGGGACATGTTTTTGCCTAACCAGTCTCATTACGTTTTGAGTGAAATAAAATTATGAATTATGAATTATACCAATGTCATCTATCGATAAAAACATCGATTCGATTAATTGACAGCATCTTTTCGCACTGTGGCAGTGCCGATAGAAAACAGCAACTTTTTTGGCACTGCGGCAGTGCCGATAGAAAACGGCAGCTTTTTTTGGCACTGCGGCAGTGCCGATAGCCACTACCATTGTGGACATCCAATCAACTTTAATTTTTGTTTAATGCCCCATTCCCGGCAAAATTTCACTAAAAATTGACTTTTTTAGAAAATATGCATTTGCATTACTCCAATTATTATAAATCATGGAAAAATATTGGCATGAATTTTATTTTTACGCAAAAGAATAAAAAAAATGAGAAATACAGACTATTTCTCATAAAATATT
>NW_022697764.1:77697-79765 GCF_011630105.1 Anneissia japonica
GAATACTCTCGCTTTTATGTATACTTTATACAGTCAATAAAGTGCGCCCTCTCTAGTGAGATTAGTTTTTTTACTTCGCATCTCGCACAATGCGTTCGTTCGGTTAGGTTGAGATATGTTTGTTTAAGCAAGGAGGTATTATTTAATACCTCCTTGGTTTAAGTGTCAAAATCTCAGTCAGAATCAGTTTTTTAACAAATTTGAAATAATTCCTATGAAATATTATATTCACAAGTGTCAATACTAGCAACAGAAAATATCATGTCGGCCGTTTTTATGTGTGATAACAGAACCTAAATCGAGGTAAGGCTAGGCCTAGCCTAGCAGCGTTGGATAGGCTAATGTTTTCGGCGCCTACGATATTTCTTCTCACGACCTGTCGCAGAATCAAACACGAAAATTCATTTTTTGTGTGGAACACAAAAAATCAAATTTCAGTCTTATTTTACATTTTTTTCATTCTTAGGAATGTCTAAATTCAGTTAAACTAGCAATTCCGTATTATATTTATAAATCTTTATAACATTATACAAAAATTAGATTTTTTTTTTAAAAATTGAAATTTTGCCGGGAATGGGGATTTAACATAATCTAGCTAAACCGTAGTCCACACCACAAGCCCAAGAAGGCTTTATATAAAGTGTGAAGGAAATAAAAATGTAATCAGAAGTCAGGATTATTACCTTACCTTAAATTTTACTTCTGGTTCAGTGCAGGCGAGATGTAAAAAATAGTGTAAGCTAGGTTATGATAAGCCAACTTCGTCGAGCCTGCACTCCCCGCGGAAAAGTGACGCATTTCATTTCCAACACAACCTTTGCGCAGCGCCACCTATCGTTTCAAAGCGTAACCTTGGTAACCACGTTTTAGCGTCGCTTAGCAAAAATGCATCAGCTCTATTTCATAGTTCTCATTAATAGATAAGGCCCGCCCATGGCTTCCTTATATGGTAAAAACATTTCCAAATAAGTCTAGTTTCGGAACCAATCGGAGTTGTTTGGGAAAACCCACGTTAACGCAAAGCATTTATCGATTGAAGTTGACGAAAGTGAAATAGTGAAAATCTGGTACGATTTGACTAGGCTTTTATTTACAATTTTCTCCAGAGTCGGATTTGCGTCCCCGGGAATCAATATTTTTTTTTGAAGTGTTGATTTATCATGTTTAATCTTAGTTTAGTCAGGTAAAACCTGTCTCAAATCTGTTCAAAAATTTTTAATCATACTTAGCAGGGGCAAAATTCTAGGCAATATTTTGAGCATGTGTGAGCACGCGGTAGTCGCAGCTGAGTGACATTAACATATATATACATACACATATAGATGTATGTATATGTATATTATCATATTACTCAGGCTCAAAAGTGGAACGTGAAGTTTGGATATGGTTTTGTAGTCAGATTTGCGAGAAAAACATCAGCTACCCGTATTTCTCGACTGAGACGTCAGTGGGAGCTGTAATTTGTATGGCAAGGAGATTGTGCAACCCTTCATTCGTATTAAGGGAATTTACGCCCATAAACTTTGTAGTTATTAATATTTTGAGGAATAGAATCTGTCTCTTATACACATCTAGATGTGTTCACATTAGTTAGCATGCATACGTCATAAGCTAGATACGTCACCTTTTCCTGGTAAGGCAAACTTTCCCGGTGGCGTGCTTTTTTCATGGATAAACAAACACCACTGCTTTGCACATGGATGCCTTGCTTAAAGACAGGGCTACAAGAGCCGCATTGTTAGCATTGTATAATACTTAAACAAGGTACCTCTGCAAATGAATTATTCTTAGTTATTTTTTTTTTCCTTATTTTAATTTATTTCTTCCGAAAGTGTACTCTCTATCACATATAATTCCACTGTCTCTTGTTAGGCCTAGGCCTATAGTCTTATGCCTCATCGTCCCCCCGCTACACAGTACATCAGCAGCCCCTCCCCCATACAGTACAGATGTTTGCTAGGTAACAACGTGATTTCACCTTCCTTCCCAGGTGTTCATGTAACATTGACATAATTGTTAGCTAATCAGTTGTGTGTATTTCTTTGTGAAAATGAGTACCGCGGCGTAC
>NW_022697764.1:80088-85096 GCF_011630105.1 Anneissia japonica
AGATTAGAAGACACAATAATACTACAGTACTTTTTTCTATTTATTAAAATTCGGCATGTTCATATACAAAAACGCATGAAAATGAAGTACACAAAAAAACAGACAGGTTAGCGGAATACCAAAAGAGAAATGGGCTTCTTAAAGCCTGGCACCAAAGAGAATTCTCTCGAAACTGCTAACCTGTAAAAAAAAGACAAAAAAAACAAGGTACAGCCTATATCACTAGTGTAGTGTGTTTCCCAAAATATTATTTCGGGCATTGTGACTGAGATACAATAAAATAAAGTTGCTGTCGCAAGCACAATTTGATTCATGTTGTAATAATTTAAATTAATAACTCAGGCTTTAGTGTTAGTAAAAAATACCAAAAGCATACCAATCTCTATACTCAGTGTATTATTGAATACATTATATATATGTAACCAATATATTTTATTTATTTTTAGGCACACCAATTTTAAATTCTGTACAGATTTGCAGACAACGACGGTTATGAACGTGCAATGTTAAAAACTTTATAATGATGCTTAAGGATTCAACCATTGAACTCTAATCTACTCAGAATGCCGCAAATGCAGCAGAATAGCCTGCCTATAGAAAAACAACTTGCTTAAAAAAAATAAAAAACTACTGCAGCAGTGTTGTTATTGATTTAATTTTTTTTAAATACAGGCTTTGCTTTGTTTATAAAGAACAATTGTCTTCATTATTATTATTACTTACAGAAGAAATAAGCAAACTAATTATGTTTAATGCTTATGCAAATATAAATAATTTCTTATTTTAGTCAGATTTTTTGTAAAGTACCAACCAGAAAATGAAATGTTGTCTACCTCAGTACTCTTGTTTCCTGCACTATCAAAGTTTGTGTTTATGCATAGAGAAAATAGAACAGATGTCAGTCTTGAAACGTAGGCTTACCATAATTATTTAAATAAATGTTCTGTACTGCGTTTTCCGTTCCGGTAACTGGCATCACGCAGGCAGTACGAGGAACTTGCGTCACAAGTTGCATCGTATTGTTTATGTTTTGAATATTTTCTTTTATTTAACATAAAAATAACGCTAAAAAGAAAAGATCGACGTTTCTATCTTGTCAGCAACTGGGACATACAATTATAAACTAGCGCAATGGTTAGATGAGAAGTTAAAACCACTCTCCCAGAACAAGTACACAATTGATAACGTGTTTAGCTTTGCTAGTGATATTTGCTCTACTGATATCAACGTCGATGATATATTAGTATCATATGATGTTTCCTCCTTATTTACTAATGTTCCATTGGATGAGACAATTCAAATTATTGCTGATAAAACCTTCACTGACAACTGGTTTAATGTCACATATGGACTCAACTTAAGTAAACCGGACCTCATTACTCTTCTTAATATTGCAACTAAAGACCAGCTTTTTAAATTTCAAAGTAACTTGTATGAACAGATCGATGGAGTAGCAATGGGATCACCCTTAGGTCCACCTATATGGCAAATGCATTCGCATGTGCAATATAGAGGAACGCCTTGAATCTAGCAATCAAATGCCGAAATATTACAAGCGATACATTGATGATACTCTAGTATTTTTGCCTAACACAGAATCTGCCATGCAATTTCTTGACTTGCTCAACAACATTCATCCTGCCATAAACTTCACTATGGAAACTGCTGTGAACAATTCTATTCCTTTCCTAGGAATGCATAATTACTAAGTACTCTAACCAGAGGTGACGGAACTAGGGGGTGCTGTGTTATGGAGAGTAATGTGTGACCGGAAATGGTCTGCAGTCAGTTGGTTGTTACCATGCGCCAGTGATGTTGGGGTATATAGTACAGCAATATGAAACTATTATGTAGGCTTAATGAATGAATAAAGTTCGGAGTTTGTCGGGTAGTGAAATGATTATTTCACATTTTAAGTGCTCCCTAAATTCATAAGTGTAAGCTAAATTACGGTGATTAATTTAATTAGCGAAGATATGGAGACAATTATTTCGAATCCCTCTTTCCAAGAGGGGATGCAAATGATGCTTTGTGAAAATGACTACGCCGCGGTACTCATTTTCACAAAGAAATGCACACAACTGGTTAGCTAACAATTATGTCAATGTTACATGAACACCTGGGAAGGAAGGTGCAATCACGTTGTTACCTAGCAAACGTCTGTACTGTATGGGGGAGGGGCTCCTGATGTACTGTGTAGCGGGGGACGATGAGGCATAAGACTAGGCCTAACTGACAGTGGAATTATGTGTGATAGAAAGTTCACTTTCGGAAGAAATAAATTAAAAAAAGAAAAAAAAAAAAAACTAAGAATAATTCATTTGCAGAGGTACCTTATTTAAGTATTATACAATGCATCTAACAATGCGGCTCCTGTAGCCCTGGCTTGGGCAAGGCATCCATGCATGTGCAAAGCAGTGGTGTTTGTTTATCCATGAAAAAAGCACGCCGGGAAAGTTTGCCTTACCAGGAAAAGGTGACGTACTGTATCTACCTTATGACGTATGCATGCAACGTGAGTGTGACGTCACCGAAAAATGAATATTTTCTATCATAACCAAAATATTAATAACTACAAATTCCCTTAATATGAATGAAGGGTTGCTCAATCTCCTTGCCATACAAATTACAGCTCCTACTGACGTCTCAGTCGAGAAATACGGGTAGCTGAAGTTTTTCTCGCAAATCTGACTACAAAACCATATCCAAATTTCACGTTCCACTTTTGAGCCTGAGTTGTGCTTCGCACTCGCAGCTGAGGGCGGCGTTCCGGGAACCCTGCGTCAAGTTACACACACGCATTTATAGAAAGCCATCAGACACAGGATTACTTCTTCACTATAGAAGCCATGTAGACAATAAGCACAAGAAGACACTTTTAATTACCATGTTGAATCGGGCCTACAAACTATCATCATCCAGCCACTTATTCAACGAGGAATGTGATAACCTAAGAAGGATTTTCAAACGCCTTGAATACACAGATGACCTCATCACATCCACAATTCAAATGTTTAAGTCAACTCTAGAGACTGATAATAAATTTAGTAATAGTGAAGCCGATGAGAAGGAAATGCCCATCCGAATTATTCTACCATTCAAAGACCAGCTGCCAACTCAGTTAAGCGTCAACTACGCCAACATAAGCAACAAAATAGACCAAAACATTTTTCCTGTTTTCACAAGCAGAAAAATAAGTGATGAAATTAAGTAAACAGAAAGAAAACCTACAATCATAAATCAGCAGTGTGTTGTGTACAGATTTAAATGTGACTTGTGTGATGCAAGTTATGTCGGATACACAAACCGACACCTCTACCAACATATCGATGAACATAAAAGATTTCTGTTAGGACAACATGCTAAGGACCATCATATCACCCCAAGCAGTATTGAGTCATGTTTCAGCATTTTAAAGAAATGTAGGAACAAATTTGACTGTGTCATTCATGAAATGCTATTTATTAGACAATTAAAATCCAGTCTGAATAAACAATGTGACTCTGTCAAAGCAAAGCTTTTTATCCAACACAAGGATTAATATCCCACTGTTATGAAGTTTGACATTGTAGATAAGCTTTTTTCTATTGATTATAGTTGCTGTATATTTTTTACTTCATCATTTGATCATGAAAATGACACCATGAAGGAGTCGAAACGTCGATCTTTTCTTTTTAGCGTTATTTTTATGTTAAATATTTATACAAAACGTACTCTTATTAGTAACTTTCTTTTAATCTCATTTTTTCGTATTTCTATTCGTAAGTTTGATATTTAGTTATTTACACATAGGCCTATTCTATATATTCTATTATAGGCCTAAGTAGAATTTATTAGAGCTCAAAATACAAATCAGCTTAAATTAGGCCTATGATTAAGTGCACGGTACGTAAGCTAGGCGGTGTACGGTAAGAATGGCCCCGGAAAAATGGCCCCGGAAAAAATGGCCCCGGAAAAAAAGGCCCCGGAAAAAATGGCCCCAGTAAAAATGGCCCCATATGACAGGTAGGTAGAAATGGCCCCAATAATCAAATTCTGTATTAAAACTGATTTTCTTGACTCAATATATGCATTATTTTGTCTTAAATAATTTAGTTTTTAAAAGGAATCTAACATCAAACAACTTGCCATTTACATTTTACTTTTTGCAAGAATTAACATTCAATGATAAAATATTCAGAGATAAATAAAAAGCCATGAATTATACTTTTTATCTTTTTTTCCATTTAAATGTTAAAAAATAGCAACAAAATAATCAATAAATCAACATAAATCATGCATTTATTAATACTAAAATAATTTACTTGTGGCCGATTTCACGGAAGCGAAATCACAATTTTCCAAAAATTCAATCTGTATATTGGTAAACCCCACAAACAGTGGGTTAGTATGAACATCAAATTATTTTTTTTTTTTAAGAAAAAGAGAGTTCTACAATCATAATTATATGGTTTAGATTGGGTTTGCAGTGTGTTTAGAGGTTTGTGGTGTATTTGCAAGTATTTTTTCATAAAAAATCTAAATTTTAACCAAAAAATAGTTATGACTGTATTTAATTTTCTTATTGATATACCAAGTCAGTCAATCACAATTGAATTGTTAGATTTTCTAGTGTGTTTTGGGAGGTTTGTGGGATTTAGCAATACCACTTAATCCTACCATAATCACCCTACCCTCACAATCACACGCCATTTTAATTCTTAGCTTAATTGCCATACATAACTATATATAATTCTAAGCCAGTAGTAGGCACTTGGATTTAGTTAGTGATGAGTAAAAACCAAGTATGCAACTAAATTAGTTGTTTAAATAAATGTATTCCTAATGATTCAGTTTACTAAAAGCAGTACTTCTTTGAATAAACTCTAAGCAGACAATTTATTGCTAAGTTTGCGAGAAAGTAAGACTCTCCCTTTTCCCATATATGAACTTGTGATTCAAACACACAATTGATCCACATGCTTTAACTACTGTTTATTTGCATTGTTTATAACATGTAAAGTTAATT
>NW_022697764.1:85162-86988 GCF_011630105.1 Anneissia japonica
CTGTATACTGTATGTCATTCCTCTACTTTGTTAGTGAAATAACGTTTTTAAAACTTTTATTTCTACTATCAAAAAATGTTATTCAATGGCCATTGTTTTTCGATTATCTCTCAAAACATTATTTGCATCTGCTGTAATTGTAAAAAAACAAATGCTTTCAAAGAAATTTAAAAAAATCACATTTTTCACATCTCAGTTCAAAGGAAAAAATAAAACTTATTTCTAAATTTACAATTTTCACATATAAACCTCTTAATTTCACAAAAGAGTGGGTTCTTTTCCAAACAAATACATCCTGCCTAATATTGTGTGTTTAGATTAGATCTTTTGCTTTAAATTTGGAAATTGAGATCATTTTAGATAACTATTTCTGTATAAACTAAATTTTTTTTCTTCATATTATTGTAAACCTAATGGGTTTTGATAAATTTACTCTGCACTATGGAATTTCCAATAAAAAGAAAGAAAATTAATTAAAAAGACCATAGATTAAAAATAAGTAAGGAGTAACATATTTTTAATCTATGTTAAAGCATAACTATTTTTACATAATGAAATTTAGTAAATCAAATTATTATTTGTGGCTTTTATTTATTAAATCAATTAAGAACATAATCTCAAAACAAAATTTAATGACAAGAAAGATCGACGTTTCGGGTCCATCATGGAACCATTCTCAAGATCAAGTAAATTGAAAGAAGGGCAATTCCATGACCTTTTTTCAGATTTAGCAAATTTTCAACTTTGAGGAATGTAAACAAGTTTTATATCAAACTGAAGCTTAAAAAATTAATTTTTAGGATTCATTGAAGAAAATTTTCTTGTGGGGATGTATAAAAATATATAGGAATTTGAAATTACATAATTTTGAAAATATAAAAAATAATATGAAAATGTCATGTTTTTTCAAAGCCTCTAGAAACTAACAAACTGCCATTTATGCCAGTCATTTTTTTTTTTAAATTGGAGAACTTAACATATTTTATTAGTTTTTGTGACAAAAAGTTATATTCATTTACAACAAAATATTAAGGCGGGGCAAAAATATTTTTGTCGGTCTGTGACCCAAAAAACAACATTTTTTTATGTTTATTAAGTCATGCAGCTTTCAACCATTGTGAAATTCATAAAACTATTGAAGCTATTAGGCTAACATTCACTGACAAGATTATTTAAATTTTTGGACTTATTTATTCATATTTTTATTACATTAATTTTAGTCGGTCTGTGACCAAATTGGTCACAGACCGACTTGTCGGTCTGTGACCAATGATATTACAATAATCTTTAAGCAAACTTTTTACTGTAAAGTTGGTTATACTCAATAAACAAAATTAAAGTGACAAAAGACATGGGCCTGGGAAAGGTTCTAAGGACATATAGTGGTTTATTTGAAAATAACAATGATTTGCTTCATAATAGAGTTCTCAACAACACCAAATTGGGTATATTAAACCATGTGACTAAGTAGTTGGAAGCTGAGTGGGTAAAATCTTTCAAATAAGCTGTAGTTTATCATTCATTATAGATCTTGATTTCAACATTTAAATACTGTATAGTTACTATTCACTATGCTATTAACCAGCGGAGGCGTCAGCGGGGTGGGGGAATTTTCTTTGTCTGAAGGCCGGAACCCCCTGTCTTTCGACGAACTACCAGGTCGTCGGACCAAATATTTTTAAAAATAATAATTTTCCAATCCAAATAACGCTATCTTGATTGCCAATCCCTATTGTGGTCTAAAAACACATTTAGGGTTAAATTAAGCCATAAAAACTCCCTTCAAGAACCCTAACAGAGATTTTTTTGTTTCGGGCTATCGACCG
>NW_022697764.1:87459-89733 GCF_011630105.1 Anneissia japonica
AAAAAAATAAAAATGTGACATGCCTGTCACAGTCTTGAGAGTGTCATTTCTGGCCATCCAGAGGTTCCAATTCTTTAAAAAAAATAGATATTTAATACTTGGACTTGTTTTCAATATAAACATTTCGTGTTTTTTTTCTGTTTTAAAACGTTTGTGCTCGTTAGCAATTTAGATTTATTGTTGATGTTATCCATGACAGTAATACGTGCTGCGAAATGCTAGGCATCTGAAAGTCCCCATAGTTGGTAGTCGCCACGTTATTGGAAATTTTTATTTCAAATTTTACGAAAATGGTTTATAACATTCTCTGCAAGTTCGTCGTTCAAAACTGGTGCCGAATCAATGTTTTAGAGCCTCCCATCAGAGCCATTAATAATAATAATAATATTAATAATTGACCGCAAATACAGTAATAATATTTAATAATATTAATAATTTTTAAAAATACTTAGAACTACTCCCAGAGCTACTCATAGGAGCTAAAAACTAATTTATTTTAGTTCTCAAATATGCATATTCTTTATGTTTATTAATTAAATTTTTGCTACAGGGTATTTTACAGCATTTATTTATTTATTTATTTATTTTTTTTTTTTTCTTGAATTTTATAATTGAGGGCAGTATTTATTTGGACTGGCATTTAGGCCATTTTTTATTTCTTGATTCAATTCTTGCTTATACAGTATTTAAATATTTGAAGATTAAAAAAAATATATCATTTCTATTACCGAATTTTTCATTGGGGCCATTTTACCTACCTTTCATATGGGGCCATTTTTACCGGGGCCATTTTTTCTGGGGCCATTTTTTCCGGGGCCATTTTTTTTGGGCCATTTTTTCCGGGGCCATTCTTACCTACATTCAAGCTAGGCGTACCGATGGCGTGAGTTCATTGACATCTGCCTTAGTAACCTACATTTAAATAATCTAGTTTTTGGTTCCTTCCATGTTTCAGACAAATAAATATGAACCATGCGATACATATTCGGTATTGTAGGCACACTAGATATAGTTGAAAATTCATAGTCCTTTTAATTAAATTCATTTTATTATTTAATGTCATACTGTTGTTATTTTATAGACCAGTTTTCCTTGTCAGTGCAAATGGAATAGTTACTTTATGTATGTTTTCTGCTTAAATTATTCTCAGCAGAACAAAAATGGATTCAAGTAGCGATGAGGATGAACTGATTGTGAGTTTGTTACTTAGAAATGTGAAGAAAAAAGCAAGAAAAAGATCTATGTGGGTCAACCCTATCAACCAGAAGAGACCAAAACTTGGCCACTTTGTCTCCCTGATAACAAACGATTTAAATTTAATTGAAGATCAGTATTTTGCCTATTTTCGGATGACGGAAGAACAATTTGAAACCATTTTGAACTTGATCCATGATGATATTGTTAAAGAAGACACGCGGTTCAGAAAAGTCATCTCACCAAGAGAACGTCTATCTGTCTGTTTAAGGTATAAACTAATGTAAATTTTACACATATGTAATTAGATAACTCAACATAACACATTAAACATGGATCACATTGGAATAAACAAAAGCAAAAGAGGCAATGCATTGTTTTATCTAACCAGTTTAATATGTTTTCATTCGTTTATTTACAGATTTTTAGCAACCGGTGACTCATATAGATCATTGTAGAAGTCTGTGTGGCAATATGGGAAAAACTAAGCGGTATTTACATGGTAATGCCATCATCACCTGACGAATGGGAAAATTTAGCAAACGACTTTTACCTCCGATGGAACTACCCAAATAACCTAGGAGCTATTGTAGCATGGGTGCAGTAGGAAATTAGCGGGAAAAAAGTAAAGGAAAATTTATTTTTGGTTTTTCTGAATCAGTATGTCATATAGTGTTTCAGAAAAAAATCCCCATTCTTAGAGCTTGGGCAATTTTTTTTATAGCACTTTAAAATT
This sequence comes from Anneissia japonica, assembly GCF_011630105.1. Lineage (NCBI taxonomy): Eukaryota > Metazoa > Echinodermata > Crinoidea > Comatulida > Comatulidae > Anneissia > Anneissia japonica. The sequence goes on from NW_022697764.1 coordinate 89,390, forward strand.
TTGACATAATATATCCTATTTTGGGCTAACTAAGATGGGGGTAGGGGAAATAAATGTATGTTTTTAGTCACTTTTACATATGCTATGTATATCAAATGTAACAAGAACTTGGCTAAATAGTTACTCCTCACTCTCGTTAAAAAATTTAATCGGAATAATGACGGCATCACAAAGAATTCCAAGATGGCTGCCATTTTGGCGGTAAAACTCTTAAAATGTAAATTTAACTTTATTGTTATCAGAGCAATTTCAAAACAATATATATCCATACACACACACACACAAACACACACATATATATATATATACATATATATACGTATATATATATATATACATATACA
>NW_022697764.1:89890-94129 GCF_011630105.1 Anneissia japonica
GGGTCTATATAATGTTATAAAAGCAGTTATGTTTTGAAAAAGATCTATGTAATAAAACATGGTAATATAATAAAATTGGAAAATATTTTCTGAGAATTAGCATGTTTAAATCACACCGAAAGACAAAAAAAAAACCTCATCGTATAATCAATATCAGTATACTCAACATATTTATTATTATAAAACAAAACAAGCTATTATATAGGCCTATAAAGTAATTTACAAAGAATAATGTACTGTGCTTCTTTATATATATAAAACATTTAAGAAGTGTTGTCTTGTTTTAACTTAAATAATGAATCTTCCAGTAGGCCTATATAAACAAATAGAGCTGCCTGTTACAAAATAAAGTAGGAGCTGAACTTCTTTTTGACTCTCATCTTGTACACTAAAAATAATATTAGGCCCTACTATTTTTACTACATGGCTAAAAAAGCACAAATATTGTCAATACTACAACTGACAGGGCCATCGTTAAATTAAGTCAGAGCCCAAAATATAGCATCATATCATATGTCATCTGACCTCATAGGAACCTAAATTTTAATTAAATTATTTGTTTACTAGGCCTAATTCGAAATTATTATTTTAAGACTTTAACCTAATACATACTGATTAATAATAGCTGAGAAAGCATGAGCTTGGCTGTATCATATCGATAATAATACTGTATTTATTACTTTCTATGCAGCAAACCTCTGTTGTGAAGGTGCGTTTAAATATTACCGTACCTCCCGGATGGTTGGACGAGGATAGGGGCCTAGCACTCGTCGCGGTGCACAAGCTGAGCGTACGAGTCGTACGCTCATGAAAGTAGCAGGTGCTACCGAAAATTTCGTACCAATAAAATTCAATGTCTCAATTGAGTCAAAGTGTCTTGCAGTACTTTCATGTCTGTCAACCATTTTATATATACTGTATATAGTTTTTGACTTTCATCCCCAAGTGTCTGTTCTCACTAACACCATAAAGGATTTCTCCATATTTGAACAGCACGAATCCACTAACACCATATTTATTGTCCCCCCCCCTCTCCTTGCAATCGCCAACCCAGCAACCTTAATTCTATATTCTCTTGTCCTAATATTAATGATAACCCTAACACGGTAACCTTAAATGTAAACCTCGTTGTATGTTATGCACTTCACTCATTACTGACAGCAACACTGAAATTCCTAATAGAAACATACCATTCATCCACCTCCTTTCAACTGCGATTCTTCTAATGTTATTTACTTAATTACCTGCAATATTTTCCCCACTGTTCATTATAGGCGAGACCGACACAAATTTCGTACTAGAATTAATAACCACAAGTCCTCTATCCGCAAAAATCTCCCCGGATGCCCTGTTGGCGAGCACAATGCCCCTAATCATAGTAGGCCTATCAACAACATGAAAATGTGCCATTATCGCCGGTAGTTTCAAGTCTCATTCAGACAGAAAAATTAATGAACTCAAATATATTCTCAAATACAAAACCCACCTCTTTGGCCTTAACAAAGATCTTGGCATTATTAGCGATTACACATTCAGCCACAACTAACATCTTTCTTTCCTTTCTTTTTGATCACCATGCCTTATTTTATAATTTTAACATGTTTATTTTTGACATATCCTGACTGCTGTTTGATTTTCATTGTTATTTTTTGGTTTTTGCTTTTGATCACTCATACCTACAGTATTTGCGATTTAGACCTTGACATACTATTTATTCATTTGTGTATTTTGGCCTATTTTTTAAATTTAATTCATTTATCACATTCGCGTATTTTCATCTTAACTGCTTTTATTATTACGTGTAGTTAATTTTTTTCCTATCTTCCTGATGTAGCTATGCTACACTCATTTCCATTATACTTTTTCATTATACATATTCATTTTTTCTATTTTTTTATTTAACTCGCCATAAACATTATACTTTAATAATTTTACATATATTATACTTGCGTCACGGTCCATTGTACCTAAATGTTATGCTGTGTTTCTCTATTTCCTGTTTTTATTTAGAATTTTGGTCAATATACTATCTGTTTATTATACTGTAGGCATAATGCGGGGACGACTATTAATCTCCGTTCTTATTACAAACTGTTTATTATTATTAATTTACCCGATTTTAATTACTCTCATTATAGTCCGCATTGTTTATTCTTTAACTCCTCCCACTACAGTGGTTATGTGTGTCCACTTTTTGCTAGTTTTTTCATGTTCCTTGATAAAGACATGAGGATAGGTCGAAATATTGGTTTTCTCCAATAAAGTGTTTCTAAAGTCTATAGGCCTACATGGTATTCGTTTCCTGTATTCTTTTATCGTACCGAAACACACATGGAACCTCACAATGTTAAATAATGTTATTTATTATTTATAATAATAAATTTTATGGTCATTGTTATGTTCTACAATACTACAGGTTCGGAGAGCACCCTCTATCCAATACACTAACCAATGATGAACTACAGTACTTGGAAAGTAGTCACAATTGCTTAGTGATGCGTGTGCTCAGACACTTTTTTTTTTTATAAGAACCAGTAAAATTTTGTCCAGACTCAGTGTTCTTATATTTTTGCAGAATACAGGCTAAAAATGTTCTTATTTAGTTTTAATTTTTATACACTTTTTAAAAATAGAAAATTATTTTACAGCTGCATAGTATTACATTAGATAGATTTGTTGGATTTCTATTTTAAAAAAAAAAGAAAAAACCTCACTTGATATTAAAGTTTACCGCAGCCTCAATTTGTTCTTATTGTATTTTAAATTTTTAAGGAAATTCAGCCTCAGTGTTAGTTTCAGTTGATAATTTCTAACCTTAAATCAAAAAGTACAGTACAAACAAAAATGGCAAATTTTATTAAAGAGCGCCCTCAGCTATAATATACCATAATGCATACCTTGGTAAACAAAAAACAATATCGTAACACCAATTTAGGTCGAAGTTAAAAAGAGTCTATTAACTATCTCCGGAGAAGGTCCAGCAACACATAAGTGATTGACTGATCAGTTAATCGATTGATTGCCAATTCGTTGAAATACGAACTGTGACATCAGTCAAATGAGATTTGCAATCGACCGTCGTTATAAGTATTGGGTTATCATATTTTTATAAGACTGGATTAAAGTTGATTTTCTGAACAACTTTCATCATGGGCTCCCTTCAACCTGTCGATATCGTCATTATAGTTCTTCACTTCTGCGTTGTATTTGGAATTGGTATTTGGGTAAGTGGACTTAAATATACTATATTATTGTAATAATATTTTATTGGAAAAACACCTTTGTGATATATAAAAATGATAGCATGCTTTAAAAAAAAAACACGTGCAGTGATACATGGTCACCGTTGGGATTCGAGCCCAGGCATTCAAATAGAGATGCATGCTATATAAAATAGAAATCTTCCAAAATATCCATCACCAACGGAATTAACTCCTTTTTCTTTAGTCGGAAGGACACAAGGACTAATAATAGTAACAGTGATCACCACTAGTTTTACTTATGGCATCTGCCAACTGCTGCTTAATTGCCAGTGGTCTAAAATTGCAGGAAAACGATCGCAATGGTGTCACCTCTTCTGCAATAGTCTGTCTCTTCTGACTTTTAGTTTCTGTGTAGCCAGGATAGCTTTGTTTTTCTTGTTTTCCTTGTTTTGCGCATAGAGATGTACTTTGCACTATATAGGCTAAGTCTCCAACCATTACCATTATGTTACGCTAGTGTTACAATATTTTAGCCACAGTGTAATTTGCTATTTTGTTCAAAATAATGGAAATATTGGCAGTTCAATTGAATCCCATTAAATTGCAGTATAAGCTTTGTAGGTCACAAACACAAACCCGGCCCACTTAATGATCCAACAAGATAAACCGGTACAAAGTCTTACGGTAGGTGTTGGCCTAACAGAGCTAAATATACCACTTTTCTTGACGTTGAATTTGTTAGTACCTATCGCATCTTCCTACATTGTTTCTAGGCCTAGTTACAAACCCGCAAATGTGTTACTGTATTTTATCTCAGAGTGGTGGTATAGAAAGATACCAGCCTTGATATCAGAGAATTGTGTTCAAATCCAAGAAATAACATATTTTTGTCATAAAACAAAACCAAAATTATAATTGTTATCTTAATGACTAGTCAGACGTTGAAAATGGGAATAATTTGAAACGAAACTTTAGGCCATATTTGACATGTCAAATCATTTATTTTGATTGAGGGCATAGGTCAAAGATAAAACGT
>NW_022697765.1:0-886 GCF_011630105.1 Anneissia japonica
TGACGAAAAGAAACGTATTTGGCGATATACTTTTCGCTCACCAATGGTCATATTATATTTAACTTATAATGTGTATTAAACCTTACTTTACAAAAATTACAAGACTAGCTAACTAATCAATTCGGCCGTATATTATGTTCAATTTCTACCTTCTTTCTTATAAGCTAAAAATACAATCGAGTTATTGATATCCAATCCAACTAAAAGTCCATTAGTTTGTACACGTTTTTAATAATTTGCAATTAAAAAGTTGGCAATGTAAGCCAAAATCCTCGACATTAAAATGTTGGCAATGTAAGCCAAAATCCTCGACATTATAATGTTGGCAAAATGTAAGCCAAAATCCTCGAGCTTACATGCATAATGCACAATATTATACTTCATTACTCTAAAAAAATTAATAAATAAAATAAAATAAAACTAAACACTTGAATTCTGAAATGTACAAGTAGTCTGATTGTAAAACTGCTGAAAGAACTTTAGCGGGAAAAAAGTAAGGGAAAATTAATTTTTGGTTTTTCTGAATCAGCATACCCTATAGTGTCTCAGAAAAAAAATCCCCATGCCTGGGGCTTGGGCAATTTTTTTTACAGCACTTTGAAATTTTGACCTAAAATACCCTATTTTAAACTATTTAAGATGGGGTTTTTGGTCACTTTTACATATACTGTGGATATGAAATGTAACAACTTGGCTAAATAGTTACTCATCACTCTCATTTAAAAATTTGATCGGAATGATGACGTCATGATGATAAATTCCAAGATGGCGTCCATTAGGGTGGTAAAAACTATGTTTTTAATGTAAAAATAATTTTATTGTTATCAAAGTACAATATAATCCCAATACAATATTATACATACAGGAAAAAAAAACATTATTATAT
>NW_022697766.1:0-946 GCF_011630105.1 Anneissia japonica
ACTTATAAACTTATATTTTGTGTCATTTTTATTTATTTATTTACTTTATATTCTGTAATTGAATTTTATTTTACTTTTTTCTATTTTTTTTTTTTGTACATTAAGTTATTCCTTAATTACTACAGAATAATGAGAGTATTTGTTTTGTTTGTCCAGTTTTTTTTTCTTTACTCATTTATCTTTTCAATAATTCATTTTTAAATGTTGTCAGTTGTTGTTTTGTAACTGTTGTACGGGTCGAACCTCTCCTGCGCGAGAGTGTTCCTCTGTTATAAAAGAGAGAACCAATAAATCTTATCTTACACCACTTTGTGTATTACACCACTCCTTAGGCATTTCCGTCCAATGGACCCATGGTTTTTGTGTCTATGCCCTCCTCGTGTGTCATATGATCGTCTGGCAGTAAACTCTGTAAGAGTAGTAAATGTCAAGTGTGTAATTTCGGTGGAGGTACACCACACCTTTCCTGATAACTGCATCCGCGTGGATACTTTATGAGACTACCGAGGTTGGTGGCGACGCTGTTGTTAAATGGTGGGTTGAATCTGATCATAATGATATGTCTCTTTCTGTTTCTTTTTTGTTGTGTGTTTTTACGTTCGAAATTTAGCAGCAGAAAATATCAGCCCACAACTAAATGTTTCTAAACAGATCAAATGGAACTAAACTGGCCTCAATGCAATTGAGTAAAAAACCACTGGTGCCCACAATACAACTGAACGTTCAAAATATATAATGGACCATAAAAGACAAGCACACAAAATTAAACATATTTTGGTGTATCTTAAAACACTCATCTTTATTGCCCTCATAGTTCAAATAAATGCAACCAGCTATGTATATGGAGAAGTATTACATCATTACAAGTAGCAAACACAGAACTTTAAACAAACAAGTGGAATTTATATCCATGCCGACACGAAAGCAAATTTTTGCTCAACCATGC
>NW_022697767.1:0-536 GCF_011630105.1 Anneissia japonica
CAATTACTAATATATTTGATTTGTCAAAATTAAAATTAAGTTTCCACTCTTTTGCAAAGATAGTACCTAGCTCAAGCATCTTTTTCATTTCAGTTTCGTTATTAGCAAGCAACACAATATCGTCCGCCCAAAATAAACCACCTAACCATTCATCATTAATCCTTATACCAATATCATGAGAAACAAGCAAATTCTTAAACTCATTAATATATCATCATTATATGTTAAATAAAACGGGTGATAGTACACACCCTTGTTTAACTCCTTGGTTAATTTCGAAGGGATCAGTTTCAATTTCACCAAATTTTACGGTGTCTATTACTTCATTATATAACCTGTCTATCAGTCTCCAAGTTACCTAATGCCTGACAACCAAACAGATTTTAATAATCCGTCTCTCCAAACACTGTCAAAGGCCTTCCGAAAATCTAAAAAGGCAATGTGAGTTGTTTTATTTTCTTTCAAACGACATGCAGCTACACTTTTTAATGTAAATATATGGTCTTCGCATCTGTGTGATGAACGAAAACCCCCTT
>NW_022697768.1:0-790 GCF_011630105.1 Anneissia japonica
AGACCTAGGCCTATATATATATAGCCAATATATATATATATATGTGTATATATATATAATAATAATATATATATAGGCCCTAGGCCTATATATGATAAGTATGAGGTTAGAAATGTTAAGTAAATGGTCTCAGCTTGAGGAGGCCTCCGCCCTGCAGTGGGCCGATAACAGCTAATATGATGATGATGACGATGATGATGATGATACATATAATACTGTACATATTGCGGCTATGGCCCTAACAGGACTAAATAGGTTGATGCAAAGATGCAACATATATTAATGTATATACAATATAATATATATGATGCAGAAATTATATTATTATATTAGTGAGATATAACTTTATATATTTTTATTTAAAAAAAAGTATTAATGTATTTTTTTCAGATCTTTATTTATAATGTTTTAATCGTGTACTTGAAAATTGCATAAAACAAAATATTATATATATATATATATATGTTTAAATATAATAATATAAAAATAATTATATGATACGTAAATATATAGGCATAATATTAGATGAAAATGTGTTTAAATTTAGTCTATAATTATATACATATTATTGTATATAGGCTTATATGCAAATGACAGTGCATCTACATGAAACGTGCGACCATACATAATTATAATGTGTGTCGTTATGAGATCTCATCATTATTATAACTCAATGCGTGCAAACTACACGATGTTGTTATGTGCACTTCAACAATGATGTAAGGGCTTCCCTGCTCAACTTATAAAATAAATTAGGCCTACATACATACATACATACATGCATACATAT
>NW_022697769.1:0-614 GCF_011630105.1 Anneissia japonica
ACGATGTTTTCTCCGACACTACTAACACAAATGATAGCGTTGATCAGGAATCAGATGTTGAAGAGATACGCGTACAAAGTGCCAATACTGATAACCAAGAAACAGTTTGCGTTGATCGCAATAAAACAAAAGAACAACACAAATACGAAGCGACTGATGATCGCGAACAGAAAAAAGTTACCGACTTTTTTGGAGCCTCCATGCCTAAATTTAAAGAGGGAAAAAAGACGCAAGATGAAACCAAGACACCTTCGACGCCTAAAGAAACGAGTGAGGGTAAGACGGAAAATAACCAAGGACAAAATCAATCAAAGGGTCAACAAACCACTCAGAAATGCAACAAAAAAAGATAACTAAGAAAGAGGAAAAAAACGAAATAAAACTAAATTACCAATAAAGGTATAATATAATCATTGTTTTATTGTAAACCCACTCAATTGTATTACTGTTAGTAGTACTATTGTTAGGGCTGCTGCTATTATTTCTATGCTTATTATTATTATAATTAAGGACAGTTATTTGGTACCTGCTTTTATTATCATTAATATCTGTATTAATGGTATTGCTGGTAATATAGGCCTACCGATGAATATTAATTTTGTGATTTTTTATTA
>NW_022697770.1:0-575 GCF_011630105.1 Anneissia japonica
CTGTATATAAATCATCAAAAAAAGGTAAATACAGTGTTGGAATAAAGGACATGATGGTCCATCGTGTAGCATAGCTTTCAACGAATGTTGTCCTATAAATAAGACATTGTGTAATAAAATGCTTCGGGATCCCAACTTGCGACCTGTCCACTGTCAAGACGAGCGTCATCACCAAGACCACAGAGGATTCATGCCGGGTTGAACAGATTCAAATAACCGCCAGTTACACTCTATTACATAATGGGCGTACGGCTGGAAATAAATAGTAGCATATAATGTAAATCAAGATATCCGTTAACATTGTTAAATTATATATAAATCATCAGAGAAATGTAAATACGGTGTTCGAATACCGGTAAAGGACATGAATAATGAAGTACTGTATTCCGAGTAACCTTCATTCAGAGCCGAGCACCTGATGATTGAGGCTGTGCATGCATGAAACAGTCTGTAGTGCAGAATAAAATGTTGAGTTTGTAACCTATAGTGTCTTTGATTACTTATTTATATTGCTCTACGTGTGTATTGAGCATTTTCGTCTTCATGATCTGGTTCAAACTAACCACGCAGATATT
>NW_022697771.1:0-8385 GCF_011630105.1 Anneissia japonica
ATTGTAAACACTTTATTATTTTTTTTAATTAGAATACAAAATTGTATAATAATAATAATAATAATAATAATTAATAATAATAATAATAATAATATAGGTAAAACTAGTTAAAGATTTAAGTATTTTTGTATGGTAATTTTTATAGGTTGTATATATTTAATTATTCATGTGTAATTAAGGAATTCGTATTTTTTTCAACAGCAAATTGTGCCCTTTGTAGCTACTCTTGGCGATATATGCAAGCCGAAATGTTGATACATAATTGCTGAACTGAAAAGGATATTTTAATGGAAACCAATTCTTCGACCAATGCAATGAGTTCAGCGTTTTTTTTTTTTTATTATACTGTACCACATCATTATCTCCTCAAAAATCTCAATATAGAGTAGATAATAATTAATATGATTTAAAAATTAAATTCTGGTAGTATTCTTGATACCGTACTATAGCTTGTTTCATTTTTTACCCCAATATTGTTGATTTAACCTTCAATATAAATTGAAAATTCAAAAGAACTAATTTAATATGATATTGAATAATGTGTGGTAATATGCAAAACTAAAAATTTGAAGTTGAATATGAAAAGTTTAAAAACACTTAAATTTAATATTAATTACCAATGTTGTGATTATTAGCATATTATGAGAAATGTTGAAGTTCTGTAACTGAAATCATTCATTTAAATGCTTAAAATGAATATTAAGTAAGTGAGTATAAAAAGTTTTGTAAAATTGTAGAAGATTTGATGATCTTAAAAAATGTTAATGAAGTGATCCTATAAGCACTACCGATTATCGTAAGTAAGAATAGCATTGTGTGTTATGTTCATGACTCGTCGTAAACATAGCCACTGCGTTTAAAATACAGTAAGCCTAGTCGGTAATGTAAGGAGAACTGCAATAATACTTAAGCTTCTTTACATCAAATCGTGAATGCACGCTTTTTATTATATTATTATATAAATTTGTGTGAAACTTTTAAAAGAAAAGAATTTTAGAGGAAGAATTTATGTTGAAAAAGTGCATACCGTGCTGTTTCCCACGATCAAATAGGCGGATGCCATAAAACGAAATGTCATAATTAAGTGTTCATCCTACAAAATGACAGAGTGAATCCCCTAACAGACTAAGTCTGCATGAAAGATCAAGTCGAGTGCCCAAGCAGTAAGGTAGGGGCACCCTCCCTTAACACTTGGCCATGGCCAAAAATAAGTAGGCCTATGTATTTTGTTGTGGGAATATCATTTTGCAGTAATCTTCTAAGTGATTCAATATTTCTTTTTTTTTTTTAAATTAAGACCAATTTTAAACATGACAATATAATTGTCATATTAGGCAAGCTCACCAACAATACTGCCAAATCTACAGATGGGCAACAGTATACCGGCAACTTTTTCATCATAATAATATTAGAAATTGAAACCGTTTTGGTAATCGTTTATTGGAAGCGGCTATCGTTACACCCGTCCTAAAGTAATTCCTTAAAAAATATGATTAATACACTTCTAGATGGCTGGAAATGGCACTTCCACATTTAAATTTGATTTTTTTTCTTTTTAATAATTTGGACATATTTAGGAGACGAGTATGGGTTGGCCACTTAAATTCGCCACTGATGGCCTAATTGCAGAGTACTATTGAGAACAACTAAGACATAAATCGAATAAGAACATATTTGTGAAGCCATCTACAACGTGTGTGTCGGATCATCACGATCGTATCATCTTCGTCACCAACACGACCGGCGTCTTCCCCGTCTTAACCGTTATCAGTATCACCATCATTATGATCATCACCGCCAACGGTGTCATTGTCCTCATAGTAATTATTATTATTATTATCATGACAACTACCACGTACTATCATCATAATGTTTGTACGTAGATTTATTTTAAAAAATATGATTTACATTTACACTATCACTCATCCATATTCCGTTTAGAGCATGTTGTGTAAATGACAATAATTATCATACAATATCATCATAGTTACCGTCATCATCTTTATTCTCTCAATCATCGTCTCAGTCATCAACTGTTTTATCATCATTGTCGTCATCTCCATCATCATCATCATCATCATCATCATTATCATCATCAGCGTCTCTAGCATCATTTTCATCGTCCCCCGGTTAAGACAGGGCGGAGCCGTAACATGCAGTCATAATATCGGTGCTGGTTCGAACAGCACACTCGCCTATGGTTCCGGTGGTGAAACGAATCTTCTCGTATAAGGATTCTAAACTGTAGGTCCAGTGTGCACAATTGGCTCGTGCGCACTTTAAATAACCCAGTACATCCTTGTAAAAGAGTAAGTCCGACCACACAAGGAGCGTTTACGTCGCGGCCATTGTCAGGTATCCTACCTGCAAACATTCACATTACGTATGTAAGATCATACACAGTAGTTGCGTAGTGAGTCGAAAAGAATATCTTCTCCATTATCACCATGATGATAAATGATTATGACCATCATCATCATTATAATTATCAACATTTATCATCATCATCATCATAAACAACTGCCATTCAACAATATTGTCAGTGGTATTACCACATTTTATTTGATAAAGTAAAATATAGGTAAAGTATAAAAAGTATCTATATAATTATATTAATAGTATTGTGTTACTATTTACAGCAAAAAAATGTATTTACGTAATTTGGTATAGTTGTACCGAATGTCAGAATATGTGGGGTGGCAGAAACCGAAAGATACAACTAATAAGACTTCTAATCGATTAGGTCAAAACCTAAATAACGTCAAGCCTAAAGACATCAATGGATTTTTGAGTGAGCGCTTGACAACGTGTCGTTAAAATGCCTCCCTTTCCCCCGTATCGCCGCAACTGGTCATGACATAACAATTTAATATGTCAACCGATGATAATGAAGTCAACGGTTCAAATTTAAATAGGTATAGGCCTAATCATCGGTATATTTACTCATATCACATAAGGCTAGTACTATGCTTCAAATGTATAAACTCACACCCTTTAATGTTAATTTTCATGTTTTGGCCCTTTCCCAAATCTAATTCAAATCTCACCATATATATTATTATTAAAAGAACAAGATATAAAATATATGAAAATTGCTTACAATACTTATAGAAACATTGACTTTTGGTAAGAATAGTTTTTACATTGACATAATTTAAAACACTAAATAGATACCTAGCTGTAAAATCGTGTATTATTATAATATTCCTACTCGCTGTCTTCGATCCTTCTTCTTTGAGCACACTTTTACCATTCCCTTACAGTTACCATGTAGATACACGAATCCCTGTCTCTTATACACATCTTTTTGTTGTGGAAATATCATTTTGCAGTAATCTTCTAAGTGATTCAATATTTCTTTTTTTTTTAATTAAGACCAATTTTAAACATGACAATATAATTGTCATATTAGGCAAGCTCACCAACAATACTGCCAAATCTACAGATGGGCAACAGTATACCGGCAACTTTTTCATCATAATAATATTAGAAATTGAAACCGTTTTGGTAATCGTTTATTGGAAGCGGCTATCGTTACACCCGTCCTAAAGTAATTCCTTAAAAAATATGATTAATACACTTCTAGATGGCTGGAAATGGCACTTCCACATTTAAATTTGATTTTTTTTCTTTTTAATAATTTGGACATATTTAGGAGACGAGTATGGGTTGGCCACTTAAATTCGCCACTGATGGCCTAATTGCAGAGTACTATTGAGAACAACTAAGACATAAATCGAATAAGAACATATTTGTGAAGCCATCTACAACGTGTGTGTCGGATCATCATAGTATTTTTGTCGTATTATATAAAAATGAAATATACTAGCAATCTATCGGATCAGAGGCATATAAAGGAGAATTTTAATTCAATAGACAATATGTAAAAGAAAATTCATTTAAATACATTCTCTTTTGCAAATTGTAAGTCTATTGAATCAAATTTTGTTAATCTAAATAATCTAAAGAACATTTCTCTACTGCCGTTATCACATGAGCTGTGGGTGAAGGGAATCACAGTGTATGCAAACAATGTACATGAATATTAAATCCAACTCCGCTCTCGGTGAGCCCTTGACGACGCCTCCCCGTTGAAAATGGTGAAAAAAACATAATATATTTAATAGATTTCATTATCAACCTCTTAGTTTGTATTTTCATCGTACTATACTATAATCATTATTATCAGGATACAATAATCATTTTGCAACGTCATTCATTTTTCTATATTCTGCCTAAGTTGTAAACATCCTGTCATTGAGTGAATTTAGTACACTGGCTCTCAATTAGACGAATTCAAATATATTGTATAGCAATAACAATAAAAGGTACAGAAAATAACTCCTCTGGAGTTAAAATAACTCCTTCAAAATAACAGTGAATGATTAATTACATCAGATCACCTACCTTGGTTGCTTGTACCAGTCTATTTATTGCAATGTATAATTGTGCGAAAGTTGGTCTCTCGTGAGGTCGGTCTCTCCAGCAATGGCGCATAATTTCATATCTGAAAGGTCCAATGTTATTTGAATAAGTTCCCGAGACAATCAGAAAGTAGCCCTAACATTAAAGTCAGAGGTCGACGCACCATCTGTCGGTGAAATGCTGACGAAAGGTCTGGGTGTAAAGGGAAGGAATGGTGGTGTGGGGTTTATACTCAGTTTATTCATCTAGGCATAACATTATTACTTTGAACCTTTTCTGTGGTGCTCGGTGTCTTGGTGTGCTTCGTTTCTGTTGTCATTGCATCTAAATGAACAAACTAAACCGAGGTCTCCACAGGATCTATGGTTTTCTGTCCAAAGATACAGGAGTGTAACTGTATCCGATAAGTGGAATTGACCGTATTCGACTGGTCGTTCTTCGTTAAACCACGCCCACCTGCGCAGTGGTAAAATCCTATTAAACGAAGACGACCAGTCGAATAGAAAACAGGTAAATACTAGACAAAACAAAATGGCTGCATACCGCGATACACGCTGCGTATAATCAAGGCTGCTTCGGATTGTGACAGTATGGGCTTTTTCGTAAAAAAATGTTTTCTGGTTACGTTAATTTTCGTTGTCAACGAAGTCTATTTTACGAACCTGCAGTCGAATAAAAATAATACTCAACGAAAATTTGTATTCAACGAAATGAACCAGTCGAAAAAGCCCATTGTTATTGGTGTACATGGTTGACCTACACGATAACATGGCCAGCCATGAATACCTTATCCCCAGCTTCTTTCAGGAGGGCAGCAGAGGATGCACTACTGTATCATACATCCAATAAAGAAAGGTTACCAGTTGAATTGAAAAATGCACTGTAAATCAATATAAACGAATCTACTGTCGCTTAATATAAGTTGACTTACACTTCGTCATCGCAGTTTAGTGGTTTTTCCATCCTGTATCCCATTGGCAGTTTTTCGTAAAGTTCTGCACACGTCATGCCTGGATATGGAGTACCGCCTGTTGAATGCAATAGAATTCAACTAAAACAAATGCTGAACCAATTTTTTTTATATAATTATTTTTGAATTCTTATGTAAAGCGCCTTTGAAAATTAATATTCATGAAAAGGGCGCTATATAAATTAGGTAAATACATAAATAAATAAATAAATCACTTATGGAGCTTTTACAATAATTACTATTTCCAATTGGTCTTCAATACTTATATAAATATTCATGAAGCTACGTTATTACTTACCCAGTGTAACAATCTCCCACAATAAAATCCCAAACGACCACCTGAAAATATTATCCAAAATATTATTATATTTAACATTAAGTACATAATAATGCAAATGCATTTGCTGTCTAATGGTGACAGAAATGTTTTTTCCCCGAACATGCTAAATAGGCCAACTAAATGGATACTATTTATATCATAACAAATTATTTTATAATAAAGTAAAACCAATAACCATCTTGTGCATACACACACTGTTTGTTAATATGGTCTGTAAAAATGTGCTTCCCAAATTGGGAATCGAACCCGGGCCACAGAAAAAATATTTACGTTACCAATTAACGGTGATGTTTTTCTACACAAATAATTTGAACACCAAACTGTAATTTATCATAATACACGATATTTGAACATTGACAGAATGGAATCCATATATCCATGATCAATACAAAACTATGTTATGTTTAGTAAGTAATATTTAACGATGAGCGGTTAACACACTTTACTATATAACACTTACACATCACTCTTCGTTGTATATACGCTGTAATTTATAGATTCTATCGCCATCCATCGAACAGGCAGTCGCCCCTAGAGACAAAAAACAACAAATCATTGATTTTGGAAAAGTGTGTTTGGCGCAATGGTAGCGGGTAGGGCTGTCAAGATTGAGGTTGGTGGTTCGAGCCTCTCGCTATGTATTTCGCTTGTGTCGTCCTTGGGCAAGGCACTTTACCTAAGTTCGTCACACCCTCCACCCAGAGGAATAGTTAGCCTACTTGGTAGGATGTTTTGGTATTCAATAAATCTGTACTCAATCTATTGCGACAATATTAGGTATATTCTCTAGGAACTGAGAGGAAGTTTCCGGGTTGTGTAGCCTTTCCAATAGATACAATAACCATACTTAAGCATGGAGCTCGACAAGGAGTTATAAAGATGTATTAATCTTTATACCTCTTTGGTAATAATAAAAAGAAAGTAGAGTTGAATAGCTTAGTTGTTAAGATGTTTGCCTGCTAATCCCAGGGTCCTGGGTTTAATTTCTGTGACAGCACGACTTTTTGTCATGACTAAAACAAAGTGACTTCGCTGAAGTCACCCTCTATAAATATAGTAAAAAATAATTAAATTAAAAATCGCTAGCACTTTCTCGCAAAACTCCCGCTATATATTTCTTTGTATATAAATATGACGCTATATTCTTATTTAAAAAAGAATATATAAGAAATCCAGTATAGGGCTAAAATATAAATCATTCGGATATCGAAATCGACCAATCTCAAAACATAAATTCACGTAAGTATCTTAGGCCTAATAAATATAACTCACTGCTGTGGTTTTTACGTAAACTTCCTCACTTCTTGATAGACCGAAATCCGTCACCTTAGCCACGATCTGGCCACAGTCAGCATTGCATAGTAGAATATTTCTTGCAGCCAAGTCGCGATGTACGCACTAATATATAATTGAAATTAAAAAAATAGTATAACACGTCAGATAGGGCAAATCATCATTTCTATGATATTTCCTGGCGCAAACTCACATCCTAATAGCACTTGCAGTACCCGCTGCTACTATGGGGATCGGATTCATCACTAGTCACTAAGCGCAAGCTCGGTGGTCTAGTGGTCAATACATCAGGCTAGATACCTGGAGGTTGTGGGTTCGATTCCCACCCGAATCACTTGCAATTTTTTTTCGCTAATACTTGGGTACGTACTGAGTATTCGGTACGATAACACGCCAGGCTGGGCAAATCATCACTTTTATGATATTTCCTGACGCAAACTCACATACTTATTATCATTATCAATATTCTAGTCATCATCATCATCATCATCATAATCATTCACCATTAACAGCATCATCATCAACATCATCAACAATATCATCACAACATCATCAACAGCATCATTATCATCAATTTCATCATCTTTTCTGTCTTGAATATCATTATCCTCATCACCATTTCCTTCCATTATCACCATCACCATCAGAATCATCATCATTTTCTTTTCTAATCATCATCATCCACATTCAATTAAAATTTCATTAATATCCTATAATTATAAAAACATAGTCGTTATTATTATTATTATTATTATCATCATCGCAAACATCACTATCTTACACAAGACATTTCTTGTAATATTATTGTTTTTCAGTTTTTCGACTTTAGCAATTCACCTACCCCCTTCTCTGACAGATGTTTCATTCCAAGACTAACATCTGCTGCGATCTGGAGCAGGTTCTCTGATGAAAGAGTCGAAGCTAAGTTTGTTTTATTTGCGTAAGTTGGGTCAGTTTCCAGACACCGACTTCTCCGTAAGTAGTTTAGCAAGTTTCCATATTCTGCAAATTCTGTGGCCACGTACAATATTCCTATGGAATAGTATGTGAATTTAAATTCAAATAGTTACAAATATAATTGCATAAAACGAAATTGATTTGACTTAATAAACAAAACAATAAAATAATATATAAAAGACATCAGTAATACTTTCAATTTTCAATATGAGCAAATTATTAGCTAAATACCGGTATGCTTACTATTTAATTTATTTCAAGACTGTATAAAATACGGTACTAATTATATTATTGTTCGTTTGATAAAAAAAAACAAAAACATAAAGACCAAATAATAACGCGGTCGACGAATGTAAGGTAGGCTTAGTATTAAAATAATTTATGTGGCATATCATAATGT
>NW_022697771.1:8698-29229 GCF_011630105.1 Anneissia japonica
GGCCTACTTTGTGTTAACCAACCTCGGTATCGCCTAAATAATCTTTACTTGGGGACCACAGAGTCTGTATCATTATGATTACTCACCAATATCAACCGACCTAATAGTTAAATACAAAAATACACTCCGGAAGACATTGTACCGTTGCCTATATGTCAATGACTTTGTCGAAACAATAAATGATGGATAAACCATATCTTGATTCATTTCTGACATTTGAACTTAACTAACCTTGATATTCAGATGCTCCAATAAGGTTGACGATATTCGGATGGTAGCCTACTTTTGCCATTATCATCAGCTCTCCGAAGAAATCTCGCCTGTCATTGTCGGTCGCACCTTCTAGAAGGGTTGAAAGTGGAATTTCCACGGTTTAATAACTTGGTACAGATTAGCATTATTGGGGCATCCCAGGGCCCTCCGTGAATCTTACTGTACCCTGGAGAGGACACTTCACAGCCACCACAGTCTTAAAATATTACCATATTGTGTAATCATAACAGACACCCATAAGCTGGTATTAAACTAGTATTATCATTTTTTGACGACGCATTACTATCGTACCATATCTAGTCTGCTATCTTATTTTGTAGCCAAAATATAATGCATAATTTACAAAACACTGACAGTCTATTAATTGATATTGTTGCCTTATATTTTTACCTAGTTAATATTTCTGTTTATTTTTCATGAGCGGACCGTTGGAATTGTCAATTTTAAATACTTTATCAATGACAAATATATATTATACTGAATACTGAATGCTGTCACAGTACCTTTCAACATTTTTACAGCTGCCTGTATTGCAGCTCCTTCCTTCTTTACCACTCCTTTCATAACTTGACCAAAGTTTCCTTCAGCAATCAAAAAGTTCTCCAGTATCATATTTTCCCAAGGGATCTTGTAGTACTCTGCCTTGGGTGATAGTATTGGCAACGGGCTTTTGCATGTTGGTGACATTGGACCTGGTGATAGGGGCGGTGACCCCGTACTTGAAAATGTAAACATACCAGGGGTGACAATTCCCGGGGAGCGTTGTGCCACCACAGTTTCGTTGTATTCGTTGGATAGCGATCTTTCTCTCAGTAGCTTTAGAGAATAGAGAATAATAACACGTTTGTTGTAGTAGAAAATTATACATATTGGAATTACGCCATTTTATTTTACCGTGTACCATAATTGGCAATGATCCAAAACAAAACATGCTGTATTGAATTGGAAAAAAAAAACTTCACATATAAATTATAATTTGGTCTAAATGAAGCCTTTGTTTACAATAAACACAATGGCGACGAAGATGACGGGAAAGTAGCAATTAATACTTATGGCGCTGTAAGCCACATGATGTATGAAGTAATTGTTTTTTAAAACTTCAGAAAAAAAATACCAATTTGCATCAACGCAAAAGTTTGTAAAAATGATACTACAAAGTTAAAGAAAACTGACTTTGGAATGTGAAAAAAAAAATTAAAGGTTAGTTTTTTGGCTTAATTTACTATACTTTAAACGGGTTCCGGTGTAAAACTTTTTTATTTAGTAAGAGTAATTACGACCTTTAACAGTAAAAATTCACAACTATTACGAGCTCAATAGTGAAGAACGTTGTAAAATAGGTTCTCAATCACAGTAAAAATTACTGAAATGGTATTTTGAATAGCCTATTATAAGGCTTGCGTACGACAACAGTGGTAAACAAAAAACAAATCAAATAATCATTTTAAGAAGAAAACATATATGAGCAAGAGAAAGATAAAAAAAGAAGAGGTTGACAGTGGATTTGAACACCGAACTTAAGATAAATGTAGAAGTAAGACATAATTTAGTAGGATTCTGTAATTTATGAAACTCAAAATAAAGGGGGTGTTTTTTTCCGTACCAAGTTTAAAACATCTATTTAAGGACGCTAAATGTGAAAAGTTTAGTCCCATAGGCCTATGCATGTTTTGTACCATGAATCTGAATTCTAGGCAAATGCCACGAGCCTTGACAAATTGATGAATAAATAAATAAATAAATAAATACAAATAAATGTTAATTTCAATATTAGCAATATCATTAACCTAATATTTTTTCTTACTTGTTGTAAGGTGACGCTTGGTAAGTCGTCATTATTACGACGTGATTTGCGCATGTTTAATGTCCACAACATCAGACCAATAATAATAACAGCAAAAATAATGCAGACAATAACTGCAGCAACGATAATTCCTAATCTGTCCTGCAGGCTAGAATTGGTGTTTTTTTGCGTGTCAGTAATGACTGTTTCAGGCGCCAGTGGCAAGCCTATTTTAACTGAACTTGTCGGTAGAGCCGGGCTCTGTGTACCTGCGAAGAAAATAAAATACTTTACGTTACAAATCAGAGAACAACTGTAAATGATCTATTAAACGCTTCCCCCTAATAATTAATAATTAATCCCCCTAACAATTAATTGCAGATAGGCCTATATGGGTCTATCTTTGTTGAATATCACTTATAATTATAATGTCGTTTGATGTTTCGTACCATTGGTATACAATCAAAGACCAATTTTCTTTTGCATATTAAAAAATACTAGTGTTGCAATAAGTCCAACTACTGCTCTTGAGTAAGAGAATTAATCCTGCTCCTGAAAACACACCTCTTACAAAAAACCTCCTTTCTTGAATAAGCTACAAACAGAACTCTCCTAATAATTTTATAAACGTTATAGCACTTAGGAGAACATGTTACTTTTCAAAATAGTGTCACGTGTTGTGTTAAAACAGTTAAAAATCTGTCATCAATAATTTCTCTCATTTATGTTACAACCCAATTTCATTTTATTTGTCATATAATCGATTGGTAGATACATTCATTTAATTACTGATTGATTAGTTGGTTGATTGATTAATTGCTTAATGATCGATTGTTGGATCGATAATGGAATGTCAGATGGGTAAATGAACGAAAGGAAGGAAAGAAAGACGGATGAATGGATGGGAGAAGACAATGAATGTATTGATTTTTTGATTGATTATTGAACTTGTGTGTATTACTTAACTTACTCGAAGGCGGTGTAGTTAACGCAATGAAATCATTACTCCATGGTCCATCGCCCTTTATTGTGTACGCCCTAATACGCAATGTATAGAATTTATTTTTCTCCCATTGTTTGAAAATTACTCTGCGGTTTGTTGTCAAAGCATCTTTCACCATGGTACCAGCAGATGTTTTGCCCTCGTACAGTTCATAACGGTATTTTATAATAACTCCATTCTTTTTATCCTCGCTAGGCTCCTTCCAGTTAAAAATAAAATCTGTTTCTGACAGTCTGTAAGTGATGTTCATCGGAGGGCCACTTGGCGCTGAGAAAAAAAATCATAGTATACAAAATATTAAAACGACAACGACGACGTCGACAACAATGAAGATGGTGATGATTTCTATGAGCGGACTGGCACAGCGGTTGCGGTTCTGTTTCTCAACCTTGAGGTCGGAGGTTCAATCCCTCACTGTGCACGTCGCTTGTGTCCTGGGCAAGGCACTTTACCTACGGTTTGTCTTTTTCCACCCATTAGTACAAGTGGGTACAGTACCGGGTTAGTACAAACACAAAAATGCGCTGATTAGAGCTGCAAAATTATAGAATTCTGACCAGGGAGCTAAGTATGGTTTCCTTATGTGCTTAATCCAATGACCGAGGGTACCGTAATAATTTAAAGCACTTAGAGGCCATGTTGGCATTAAGCTCTATTATTATTAAGCTCTATTACTATTACTATTACTATTGCTATCGTTATTGTTATTATTGCTATTGTTATTGTTATTGTTGTTATTATTATTATTATTATTATTATTATTATTATTATTATTATTATTATTATTATAAATGGTTAAATTACCAGTCTGATGTGTCGTAGCGTTGACAGTTGACACTTTGCCTAGCTTCGTAGTCTTGGCACTAACCATGATAATGTAATTAGTATATGGATTCAGATTGGTTATGAAAGTGTAAGTCTGCAAGTGTGTATTAATGGACCTAACTGTTCCGGATCTTCGTTCAATGTAGGTCACGTTATATGCTGTTATTTTTCCGTTTTTAGCAGTCGGTGCATCCCATTTGACGATTATTCTGTCGTCTGAATCCACAAAGACTTTGATATTCTGTACAGGTCCCGGGGCTAAGAAAAATTAGAAAAGAGTATTTATTTTACTATAAAGTTATCATATTTAATAAAATATAATTTATATATTATATATATATATACATATATATATATATATACTGTCTCTTATACACATCTAGATGTGTAGGTATTTTGAATAGCCTATTATAAGGCTTGCGTACGACAACAGTGGTAAACAAAAAACAAATCAAATAATCATTTTAAGAAGAAAACATATATGAGCAAGAGAAAGATAAAAAAAGAAGAGGTTGACAGTGGATTTGAACACCGAACTTAAGATAAATGTAGAAGTAAGACATAATTTAGTAGGATTCTGTAATTTATGAAACTCAAAATAAAGGGGGTGTTTTTTTCCGTACCAAGTTTAAAACATCTATTTAAGGACGCTAAATGTGAAAAGTTTAGTCCCATAGGCCTATGCATGTTTTGTACCATGAATTTGGATTCTATGCAAATTTCACGAGCCTTGACAAATTGATGAATAAATAAATAAATAAATACAAATAAATGTTAATTTCAATATTAACAATATCATTAACCTAATATTTTTTCTTACTTGTTGTAAGGTGATCCTTGGTAAGTCGTCATTATTACGACGTGATTTGCGCATGTTTAATGTCCACAACATCAGACCAATAATAATAACAGCAAAAATAATGCAGACAATAACTGCAGCAACGATAATTCCTAATCTGTCCTGCAGGCTAGAATTGGTGTTTTTTTGCGTGTCAGTAATGACTGTTTCAGGCGCCAGTGGCAAGCCTATTTTAACTGATCTTGTCGGTGGAGCCGGGCTCTGTGTACCTGCGAAGAAAATAAAATACTTTACGTTACAAATCAGAGAACAACTGTAAATGATCTATTAAACGCTTCCCCCTAATAATTAATAATTAATCCCCCTAATAATTAATTGCAGATAGGCCTATATGGGTCTATCTTTGTTGAATATCACTTATAATTATAATGTCGTTTGATGTTTCGTACCATTGGTATACAATCAAAGACCAATTTTCTTTTGCATATTAAAAAATACTAGTGTTGCAATAAGTCCAACTACTGCTCTTGAGTAAGAGAATTAATCCTGCTCCTGAAAACACACCTCTTACAAAAAACCTCCTTTCTTGAATAAGCTACATACAGAACTCTCCTAATAATTTTATAAACGCTATAGCACTTAGGAGAACATGTTACTTGTCTAAATAGTGTCACGTGTTGTGTTAAAACAGTTAAAAATCTGTCATCAATAATTTCTCTCATTTATGTTACAACCCAATTTCATTTTATTTGTCATATAATCGATTGGTAGATACATTCATTTAATTACTGATTGATTAGTTGGTTGATTGATTAATTGCTTAATGATTGATTGTTGGATCGATAATGGAATGTCAGATGGGTGGATGAATGAAAGGAAGGAAAGAAAGACGGATGAATGGATGGGAGAAGACAATGAATGTATTGATTTTCTGATTGATTATTGAACTTGTGTGTATTACTTAACTTACTCGAAGGCGGTGTATTTAACGCAATGAAATCATTACTCCATGGTCCATCGCCTTCTATTGTGTACGCCCTAATACGCAATGTATAGAATTTATTTTCCTCCAATTCTTGGAAAATTACTCTGCGGTTTGTTGTCAAAGCACCTTTCACCATGGTACCAGCAGATGATTTGCCCTCGTACAGTTCATAACGGTATTTTATAATAACTCCATTCTTTTTATCCTCGCTAGGCTCCTTCCAGTTAAAAATCAAATCTGTTTCTGACACTCTGTAAGTGATGTTCGTCGGAGGGCCACTTGGCGCTGAAAAAAAAAAATCATAATATACAAAATAATAAAACGACAACGACGACGACGACAACAATGAAGATGGTGATGATTTCTGTGAGCGGACTGGCACAGCGGTTGCAGTTCTGTTTCTTAACTTTGAGGTCGGAGGTTCAATCCCTCACTGTGCACGCCACTTGTGTCCTGGGCAAGGCACGTTACCTACGGTCTCTCTTGTCTCTCTCCACCCAAGAGTACAAGTGGGCACAGTACCGGGTTAGTACAAACACAAAAATGCGCTGATTACAGCTGCAAAATGTGTTTAATCCAGTGACCGAGGGTAATAATGTAAAGCACTTAGAGGCCTTGTTGGCATTAAACTCTATTATTTATATTATTATTATTATTATTATTATTATTATTATTATTATTATTATTATTATTATTATTATTATTATTATTATTATTATTATTATTATTATTATTACTATTATTATTATTACTACTATTACTATTACTATTATTATTATTATTACTATTATTATTATTATTATTACTATTACTATTACTATTACTATTGTTATTGTTATTGTTATTATTATTATTATTGTTATTGTTATTGTTATTATTATTATTATTATTATTATTATTATTATTATGATAATAAATGGTTAAATTACCAGTCTGATGTGTCGTAGTGTTGACAGTTGACACTTTGCCTAGCTTCGTAGTCTTGGCACTAACCATGATAATGTAATTAGTATATGGTTTCAGATTGGTTATGAAAGTGTATGCCTGCAAGTGTGTATTAATGGACCTAACTGTTCCGGATCTTCGTTCAATGTAGGTCACGTTATATGATGTTATTTTTCCGTTTTTAGCAGTCGGTGCATCCCATCTGACGATTATTGTGTCGTCTGAATCCACACTGACGTTGATATTCTGTACAGGTCCTGGGGCTAAAGCAGAATTAGAAAATAGTATTTATTTTACTATAATGTTATCATATTTAATAAAATATAATTTATTGTAAAATATTATTTAAATATATATAAATATATATATATATATATATATATATAGGCCTATATATATTATATATATGTATGCATGTGTGTATATATGTAAATATGTATATATGTATATTTTATATATATATGTATGTATGTATATATATATATATGTGTGTTTGTATATATATATGTATGTATATATATGCATATATATATGTGTGTGTATATATATGTATGTATATACCTTTATATATAAATATATATATATGCATATATATAAATATATGCATACATATATAAATATATATATATATACATTTATATATATATATATATATATATATTATATATACATTTATATATATATATATATATATATATATGCATATAATTTTACATATTATATACCATCTACCTTTTTCTACCCTCACTCACTCGCCACTGAAGAAGGACTAGTGTTATCAGAAATCCCGGCTTCCGTTTCTGGCTGTTCACTTACATCTATCTACTTTGTAACTTTACCTACATTCAAGGTATGAATCACATGGAGAATTTTCTAACTGCTTATCCTAAAAAGTTTGTTTGAGTTTCATAAATGAAAGGCTTATGTAGAACTGATATACAACTTCACATATTGAATCTGTGGTAATTACCTATAGATACAATTGCAGAAAGTTACAGTGAAAATGTCAAAAAGTCTTTTTTATACAAAACACAAAAGGAGAGCCATCTCAAATGATTTTCGTATGTATGAACATACCCCCATCTTCCGTTTTGACACTTTGCATTGTAGAATGCGGACCAGTTCCCCCGCAGCTTACTGCTGACATTCTGAAGTAGTGGAGTGTGCCCATTTGCAGACCAGTAATCAAACATTGATTTACGTCTGTTTTTGGAACAATTTTTTCTTTCCAGCTCCTCAATCCAGATGGTCGGTAGGAAATAATGAAGTCTGTAATGATCATGTTCTTGTGAGAAGGCACGAACTAAAAGTAAACAAAAGCATAGCAGATATTAAAATTAGATTAGGTTCTTAAGCAAAAATATATTTCAAATCTCCAATTGGCCCGGCAATCATTAATATTCGTTAAAAGTGTGATCATGTAATTTGCTACAATACCCTTACACGAAATAGTAAAAGACAAACTTACACTCCATGTAACTTTAATTGTATCTTCGCTCACTGGTTGTAAAGTGACTTCAGGTTTTACAGATGGTTCTGGAGACAATAATTGAAGATGTTAGTAATATTTTAATATTTGATATCATAAAATGGGGTATGTGTCAGTTGTATGAAAAAGTGTCTCTGAAAAGATTCGAACCCTCAACCTCTCGCTATCAAGGTGAGTATCATACCAATTAGACTTACGCTATAATCTGAATGTGTATGCATCATTATGACTATATTTTTTATAATTTAGAGTAACGACATACTGTTAAATCATACTTCACTATACTATAAAATTCAAATTATATTATAAAATTCAAATTAGAGTAGAACATGTTCTACGTCGTGTTATTTGCTGATGTGACCTTTTACATACACGTTTTGCAATTACAAAATAACATATTGTGAAAGTTTGTCGCGTCGGGTCTGTGTGAGTTAAACCATGGTTAAACGCAGACGCGATGGTGTGCGTCGGGGGCAGTCGCGTCGTAGTAGAATATTAAACATGTTTAATATTTCTCACGACGGCTTAAAACTGTCCCCGACGATAAATCGGGTCGGGCTGCGTCAGCCGACGCTGTCTGAGTTGGCCTTAAGCATGGCCGGCGGAACCGGGGGGCCGGGGGGCCCGGGCCCCCCACTTTTGGGCAAAAAATATATAATATCTGGAGATTTTTGTATGATCGGAAAGAAATGCAGGAAAAGAAAGACGGAAGAAGGAGGAGAAGGATGGGAAAGAGAATGTTTATCCAGTCCCCGACCGAGTTACATTTTCTCTCAACTCACATTGTCGGATCTGGGGGATGGGCGTCATCGGTCCTGACCCTTGGGCCAAAAAAAGGGAAGAAAAAGAATTCTAGACCTACCTTTTCAGGACCCGTGAGCTGATTTTTTTTTTTTTTTTTTACACTTAAGAAAATTAAACATTTGTAAGAACATAAAATTCATTAAAACACAATTCAAATGTCGAAAAAGCTCATTTCCCGCCATCTAGGAATCACAATTTTCCCGGGAGAGAGCCCCCGGACCAACCTTTCTTGTTGGGATTTATCGATACATGGAAAAAAAATACGCATGCAACTACTCATTTGTTTATGTATACACACATAAAATAAAAAATGAGAAAATTTACCTGACCGTTTTCAAGAGGGGGAAAACCTTGATTTTTGAAGAACAAAGTCATTTGACACCTAGCTCAAAAGTCGAGAAAAGTCATTTCCCGCCATCTAGAAATCAAAATTTTCCCGGGGGAGGACCCATGACCCCCTAGATTTGATTCCAGATCTGCATGATTTTATATTCCCATTCATCTTATAAGTGGGCCCCCCCCCCCACTTTGAAAAACGTTCCGCCGGCCCTGATTAAGGGATCGATTACCTTCACAGCTTAATGTGGCTCTCATCGATGGACCTTTTCTTCCTTCTCCACCAGGCCCAGGCCTTTTGAGAGCTACGCAAAATTCATATTCCGTATCATATTCAAGTAGCACACTCGTCAGAACAATTTCGCTATTTTCCAAACTTTCTTCGACTAAGTATTGTTGCCAGTCGGCTCTTGACAGACTTCTCTTGTAGTAAAGGAGTATAGCTCTGATTGGTCCATCACCTGAATATTCTTCAAAATTTAGGTCAATTCGTAAAAGACCGTCTTCATTGCTCAGGACAGATGGCGGTTTCTGTGGAACTGGTGGAACTAATGAGCAAAACAACATTTCATTATATTTGTAATTTGTGACCTGTACTGTATAATTTTGCAATCTGGTATCTAAAATAAACCACAGTTTTGAAATCAAATTAGAACACAATACAAAATATAGATAGTAATATTTGATCTGTGAGTTAATAAGACATTAAATAATAATTTAGGTACAGTAATACCACAGTGACTATGCAAAGTTGTAATTCGATATTGACAAAGACAGTAGACGAAAAATTCGCATCTATAAATGTTAGTGTTTCTATAGACGACTTCTTACATATTTGCTGTCTCTTATACACATCTAGATGTGTATAAGAGACAGGCTAATACCTGTAAATGCAAAATTGCAGCTTAGTAAAATATTTGTGCCAAAATAGATGATAAAAACAACAGCGATTCTGTGATGGTAACATTGTACCTTCCTGAATTTAAATATTGCTTTCAATCATCAACTACTGAAATATAAACAGTGTTTTACAAATGAGTATATAAAATTTCTAATAAACTATCTTCAAAATATTAATATTTTAGTACCAAATCTATGAAAAGAAGTAGGCCTATTAAATATAATAATATAGAGATTTATACTGCGCATTTTATCAAGGGATACCGTACAAGGCGCTGGTGGTGTTGTTATTATTACCTCGGGTCATCGGATCCATGATCAAACCAGCACAAAGTGCAACCTCCTCCGCTCCATGGGGAGTATTCCTAGTCGTGTGTAGGCCTACAATTTAATGCCAATATAAATTAATACTTGCAATGCCACCTCATCCTATCAGGTACCCATCTATACTCTTGGGTGGAGAGAGGCAAACGAAGGTATAGTGCTTTGCCCAAGGACACAACCAAAGCCACGAGCGTTGGTCTCGAACTTCCGGTCTCACGATCTGAGGTCCTACACCTCACACACTGCGTCACACGCTCCTACCTATTTTAGGCCTATAGGCCGACTATTATTTTTATATTAAACGTAGTCATTGATTTAACTCTTAAATACTGTTACATTCTAATATAACCGATTTCAAGTAGTTTCGTCAGATATTTAAATATTTTATTTATTTTAATTTTAGATATTTTTTTTGCAAAATTTCAAGGAAATGGTTACAATTAATATTGTTAATTTCACAATGGGCACTATACACAAATTATAGTAATACTACATTAGTAGGTAAAGATGTGTTAGGCATACCTTTGCATCGAAGCTCTGCCACGACCTCAGTCGTTCCACCAGAAGACGTCACCTTACACGTATAGTTTCCATTTTTTGACATATCTACATCATCTATATTAAATCCGTAAATATTGGAGTATTCAAAAGATGGTTCAATTACATTTCCAGTAGGAGAAAACAATAACACATCTACGTTTATTCCCGCTTCGACATGACAATTCAGACTTCCACTTTCACCTAAGTTTACCTCATCGTCCTCCATTTCTGCAACCGGATTGTTGCCTAAATAAGAAAAGACTACTGTAATTAATCAATGTGTTAAGTACAAGGGTTTAATTATTTGAATGATGTTTTTTATTAGCTGCTTGTGAAGAGTATCCCCAATTCAGCTTTTAGCTGCTAAGGAACTCTATTTTGCCAACTAGATTCTATTTTTATAAAGATTTTGAATTGAATTGAATTGAATAAATACGAAGAGCTTTAAATTTTCATGAAGGCGTGAACCCACAAGGAGAATGCCTTTAATCCTGACCGTTCTGTGTTCTCTGTACTACTTAGATTCTGGACACACCATGTCATTCAGACGGATAACGTTAACTCAGCGTCCATGCGCAGTAGATTGTAAGTGACGTCAGTATATTTTATATCTTACCGTCGATGTGCAATCGAAAGCTCCTTAATAGTTACATTCACTGAATCAGAATAGACCTTTCCGGAGTGTCAATCAAACTTAACAACCGACTAATCAGAACAGCTCTAGGAATACGCGCGCGTCTTACAAACACACGTGTTGTCCCACAAACTCACGTGTCCGCGTATGTTTTAACACTGCCGTCTTGTGGGACCTTAGCAACAATATCCAAGGGGCGGAGCTTAGCGGAAAGGTCCATTATGGACAGAAGGTCCAGATGCTTGCTTTTTGAAAAGCATGAGATCTGCTTATGAGAAAGCATCTTTAAACACATTTAAAACAATATTTTTAAGTTTTAGAGAGAAGCTGCATTAGCTAAAGACTCGATATAGCATAAAAAATGATAAATCAGTGTCATTTCAAAAATTCTCTATTTGAGAAACGTACCTGTTTGATCTCAGATTCTGAAAAATGTAAGCATTCCTGAATTTTTTTTACTATAGAATAGTCTGTTTTAATCTTACTAAACTTTTTTTTAAACTAATACCCTTCTTTTTTTCTTTGGCTGATCATTGAACTTTACTGACTCATTAATTAACTTATTGATTGATAGGTTGATTGGTTGAATGCATAATCAGTTGGCAGGTTTGTGGATTAATGGATGGATTGGTTGGTCTACATGTTATTGAAATTTGGTTGAGTGGTTGAGTGTGTTTATGGATTGACTGATTAATAACTGATATTGCCTTGTGTGATTCATATTTTGTTCTCAGACATAAACTAACCAATAACGTTGACAGAAAGTGAATGTACAGTGAATGTACTGTTTGCCATGCAGACGAATCTCAACTCCCCGTTTACACCGTAGGGTGTAAAGGCATAATCGGTAAAGCCTGAGAAGATTTCCTCTTCAGCGTTAGACATCTGGGGAAGATCCTCACCGATTGGCTAAATATAAAGAAAATAGTGTAGTAAAATTAACTAATGTGTTATTCTTTCCGAAATTATATTGTCATCATTATCATCTTATAAATCATCATCATCATCATCATCATCATCATCATCATCATCATCATTATCATTATCATTATCATCATCATCATTATCACCATCGTCAGTATAATCTTAATCATAGTAGTCATATCATCATTATCATGGTCATTATTATTAGTATCATCATCATCATTATTATCATCATTATTACCATCGTTAGCACTATCTTCATCATTATTATTCAGTTCAATTTGGCGTTTCTGTCCATCTTTCCAATCATTTGATTGTTCTTGTTTGTTATGGTGTGTTTAGTAATACAAAAAAGAAGAATTGGATCATAATTAATCAAGTATTATTCAGAATTATAAATCGCAAAATATGAAAATTATTTCAATTCCTACGATTTCATGGGCATGTAGAATCGGTTAGTATTTACATGCTGGAACGTCGAGTTTCTACGTAATTGCGCATAGGCAGTTTTGGGAGATTTTGACGTGTAACTTTTACGTTGTTGTGATTTCGAAATTTTTTTGATTGTGAAACTCACCTTAATATTAAGATCAGGACATTGAGAGGCGGGAAGGTGGCAAGTACACCTTAGTACGACTCTTGTTTGGTCCAGAGAATTAACTGTTGTATGGCTTGAAGTAAATGAGATTTCTACGAAGGAAATATGTTTTATTTTAATTTTATTCTTATTTTATTTCCTATGGCGCTTTTAGGGAACAATAGTAAAAAACCAAACAACATGGAAACACGGCAATCATTGACAGCACAAAACAACCGAGTTATAATATATTCAGCAGAGCAAGGAATCAGATCAGCTGTTGACACTCATGAATCAAGGGATTACTTTTCTTTAGTGATTATATAACATTCAGTTCTTTCTTAAAGAGTTTTAATGAATAATATGTACCGGTACGTATATTTAGTGGCAACTGTCCTGAACACTTCTGAGTTTAAAAAATGTGCTCCATGGTTGAAACCAAGACACAGCAGAGTATTAGTTAATAATTTGTAGGCGGTTATTTCAAGTTTGTGAATGGTTTACTCTTTTCTATTGTTTAACCTGATATTAGAAAGTAATGGAGAGTCCAATGTATATAAAACGCATAACGCTTACTTTCTGATTGACATGTAGGTCCTGTCCAATGTTCAGTGCATATGCAGCCTTTTTGTTTGTCGCAACCAGCGCCATTCATACACAGTAGGCAACTCTGGCTGCAATCAGGTCCAAAAAAACCGTCATCGCATTCTGAAAAGTTCAATAATATAACTAGCCTATGTTCTATTATGTGAATATAACACTATTGTTTAATAATAATAATAATCATTATAATAATAATAATAATAATAATAATTATAATAATAATAATAATAATAATGATTATAATGAAGATTACTATTATTATCATTATTATTATTATTATTATTATTATTATTATTATTATTGTTATTAGGCTATCATTAATATTATTATTATTATCACTATTATTATTATTACTATTATTATTATTATTAATAATAATAATAATTATATCATTATTATAATTGATATGCACATAATTCAAAGCTAAGTTAAATAAGACTAACTTATAATAAGAATACCTTATTAACTTTAACCTAACTAATTCTAATGATACAAAGGTATATTTCTGAATTTGTAAGCACGAATATCTATTTTGAGAATTGCATTTGCTTTTTACCAAGTGACGAATTATTTAGTTATTACCAGTAAGTATTACTTACCACGATCACAATTCAGACCTTTCCATCCACTAGCACATGAACATCCATAGGGATCATGAAGGCAGAACTGCCGATTCTGGCAACCGTCGGCTGGGCATTCGTAATCACACTTTGCCCCAAAGAAATTTCTTTTGCATGCTAAAATGAAAAATACAAAGGACCATTTAGGAAGTACGACCTTAAATGATGACCATGAATTGTTTTATTTCTGTCAATTTTCTTGTAGACTAAACGACAACTAGAATTAGTTGAAACGAAAAACAACAACAACAACAACAGTCTAGGGCCTATATTTATGAAAAACAAAATACAAAGATGTTGAATTATGTTTCAATTTACAAGACTGTCATCAAGTCATGTATAAGCATCGGTTGCCAATTGTTTGAACGGCGTTTACTGATACAACACGCAATAAATAGTTTACTCCATAATCGTATAGGTGGTTTTGAAGGGGGTGGGGTAGCACACTAAAGCCTAAGTCATGATTACCATAATATGTAGCAGTGTCTTTCTGCAGGTAATGCTTTCATTATTAGATGTATTCAGTTGTAGCTGGTAGCGGTCTGTAGGCTACATTAGAGCAGAATGGAGCAATTGTATTTCTGAACAAACATGCTATTGGCAGTCACACTAGGTCACTGTTAAAATTCGATTCAAATTGAAACAGAGATGTGCCGTCGACTGATATAATACTTGTATCTAAATCAAAAACATTTTCATGAACATCATACTGTTAAACTTGAAACAATACACGTCTATACAATAAAATTACGTCTTCAAACATTTTTTTTTTTAGAAAAGGACGTGACCTCGCCATAATAAGTTGACTGACTGGCGAATTAGCAATTAAGCGCTTCCCGGTCTTTACGTTTAATGTATTTACGACTGAACGCGTCCTGTATGAGAAGGGTACAAGAATGAACCAGTGTTTAAAAAAATTCTAGTGCGTTTAACGATGTATATACTTTCTGTTAATAGTTTACGGGATATGCAAATATGACTACGTGCTTTTTAAAGCATAGTCAGAGAACTTGGACATCAATATCGGTGTGATAGACGGTATCGATTCCCTTTTTAACGCAGCATATTATACAAAATACAAGGTTCTTTTATTGTTACTAGTACACAATATACAAGTAAAATTGGTCTTTCCGATGCAAAAGTAGTATAGAAGTTAGACATAAAGCAGAATATATATATATACATATATACATATACATGTACATATATATACATATATAAATAAATATATATATATATATATATATATATATTTATATATATATAAAACTGGAAGGCTGCATTGGAAAAAAAAATAGATAAAAAAAAAAACTCATATACATATATACATATACACATTTTTTTAAAAAGGGCAAAATTTTTTTTATAGGTGTGTGTATGTGTGTGTGTTCAACAAAGTACCACAATACGTATTCCAAAAACTAATATAGATCTTTACCTCCTGTATAAGATCACACACAACAAAATATGAAAGGTCACCGTGACATCATGCTACCCCGAGTGATTCCGATCGTATGAAAATAGGTACTCACCAATCTCACAGTTGACGCCCCGGAATCCTGGCGGACAAATGCATTCCCCAGTCGTATGATCGCAAACACCTCCATTCCAACAATCGACGCATGCCTGATCACATAGTGGGGGATTCCATTTCCCATCCTCACATTCTAATGAAGAAAGTGATATATATATTTAAAAAACATAACTTAGGTCAAGTTCACACGAGAGCCCTAGTATCTGGATCGAGAGCTAACCGTTAGCACCTGTGTGAGAACGCCTGCTCGGTTAGCGTTAACCGTTACCAGGATCCGAATAAGCTAACGGTTAGCAAGCGCTATCGGTTAGCAAGTTCAGCGCGTTTCTATCATCAACAATCACACGTACGCGTGTACAATTTCCAGTTTCCTATTGGCCAGTGATTCTATCATCATATTATTGGTATCCGGATCAGAATTTTCTCGTATGAACGCTGGTTCCAGAACCTGCTAACGGTTAGCAGGATCTGGATCCTGCTAACCGTTAACTGTGCGTGAACATAATTAGTTAAGTTTATAACATGAATATCGCCAAAATAATTCGCTAGTATAATACACTCTACAAATTATTCATTTTAGACCCAAAAATAAATTAGCCACTGAAAATGTATCAGTTATGGACAGCCATTGACTATTCATTCTAGTTGGCATAATGTTATTTTTCATGATTTTTATATTGTATACCTTGTGTATAAACCTATTGCGTATATGTTAATATTGTTTGACATAAATTTATCATCTTCTCAAATAGTCCTACTAATTGAACCATAATTTATAGAGAAACATGTGGTCGTCCTTTATCACTAGGCCCATATGATACTAGGAGATAGTAGCCAGTCTACTGGTCTAAAGTTTTGCACAGCGCCACAGCGGCAGAATTGGCACGAATTCAAACGTAAGTGGCACTATAATCAGTGCAATTGTTTGTTTTTTTGTTTTTTTTCTCTCTTTTGCCTGTGCCTGTCGTAAATCAATGCGTATATATTTTTTAGGTACACACATACGCACGACAATGATTGTATGTGACAATTAATCCCTTTCGCATGACAAACACACACATATGATGCTTTACACAACCCTAGAACCCTGCCCTGGGATCAAAAGGCAAGCATATTAACCACCAAGTTATTCAACTCTACACTCTACTCTATAAAAAAAGTAAAAGTTGAAGGTAAAGTTGGGAACCGTGGTAAAATTGCGTCCTTGTCCAAGGTAAAATAGGCTTACGTGTTTATTAACCCACTGACTACAATGTATACGATGTATAAGATGTAGAATATGAATGAATCTTTCCATACACTATACTGTATGTTGGTATAGTGAAGCCTATTTCGACTGGAGAAACTCCACAAAAGAGTAGGGAATGATGATGCATAATGTACGCACCTGTAATACTTTAATAGGACTGCAGCATGTACACAGAATATTGACCTATAGGCCTATCAAAGATTTTACCTCTGACAATAAGTCGAGTTGATGCTCCCGATGATCGGCTACTGTTTGGGTAGGCTTCATAAACACCAGAATCGTTAACATTTGCACTGAAGATGGTGTACGTCTGCATGACCCCACTGACGTTGATCTCGGAGGGATGCAGTTCTAAATTGCTTCGTCTCCATACGATTTGATCAGATGTTTGGCCAGTCTGCTTCATCACAATATCAACGCGATCTCCTTTGTTGACTGTCATCGATAATTTCAACGGTGAGACAATCCCTAAGGCCAAAACAAATTACATGCTATAGTAAAGATGAGTAACATACAACTACATTTGATTGGATTTATTCGGTGTGAACAACAGTATATCCCACGAAAATCGTATTTCCAGTCGGTTCTTTCTGGTGATGTTTAGGAAGTACACTAAGATATAATCCCCTCCACTTTTCCAAATAATAATAATAATAATAATAATAATAATAATAATAATAATAATATAATAATAATAATAATGATAATAATAATAACAATAATAATAATAATAATAACAATATATAATAATATATTATTATTATTATTAACAACAACAACAACAACAACAATAAATAAATGTTATGTTTATATAGCGCATATTGGCACCTTGCCCCTATGTGCTTATTACACCGATGAAAATAGAGAAAAAAAAAAGAAAAATTGAAATATTATACAAACATTTTCGTAACGGCTATTCCTAAAGACTGTGCACCTTTTTTTTTTTTAGTTCCGATGAGGATCTCTAAAAATACTAGGCGATTGATTAATAATAGATTCTTTTTCGGCTGACTGATTATTAGATTATTATTGTATGGGCGGCCGTTAGGGCCAATATACTCTAATGCCTCTATTAATAGATTTGTTTTATATGGGCGGCCGTTAGGGGGCAATATACTTTACTGCCTCTATTATACTGCCCTCATCGGAGCTTTTGAGATCACGAGAACTTGTTAAACTTGCATCTGAACTCTCCAACCAAAACAAGGAGAGCAAAGGATGGGGTTGAGCCAGGTACCAAAGATCATCAATGGATCTTAACGGTTCGGCGCACCACTAGTTTAGTTGACTAAGCGATCCTGCTCTCATAATTAATTTAAAATGTACATTAAAAAAAAAAATAGGCTCTACTGATTTTCACATGCAAACTGACACTAAAGTAGAAACGGTACATTGTACAGGAGTCTAATGTTGGAAGCACCGCATGAATGAATGAAAATGAATACATACAGTACATGTATAGGCCTAAATACGAACATATAAACAAATACATAATAGTAATAATAATAATAATCATAATAATAATTTTAATAACTACCATTTTCTGTTGTATTTCCCTAAATGTATTTATAAATGTTCGTAATGATCTTATATATTTTAACAATTTTAAAAATCTTATGATCTGGATGTTGATGTATTTTTTCTGGTTTATGGATGTTGCTCGTTTTTATGAATTGCGAATGTTTTTGTTGACTTTTTGCACTGGGCCCTGTGGGAGAACAGTAAATATGCTACTGAACAGGTTTTCCCAGTATAAAGAATAATTAAATAAATAAAGAAAATAAAGGAATTACATTTAGAAAATCTATAACAGAAGTCCTGACCACACTATACTGATTTAATATTAATTAGGTGACTAGGCGTACATGTATGTATATAGGTCTATATATAATATATTATATATTGTTTGTACGGAGTGCTTGTTGTCGTTTTTTACTAGGAAGGTTAGCGTTATTGATCATCCTATTATCATGTATCCACCGGATACAGATGGTATTATTCAAGAGACCACAGACCTGTTGAAGCTACAGTTTACCAGGGGCTGACTTCACTAGGGAAATCTATTTCAAAATCGCTTAACCACAAATTGAAATTCAGTAGCACTGATTTGAGATTATAGTACTTATTGCTTCAATAGGTCACTTAGGATCTAAACGCTTACATTATTTTTGAAAGCTTATTCATCTAAGGAGGAAATTAAACTTTTTCTACATATATATTTTGATAAACAAAAATTATAGGTGATTCTTTGTATAATTGCTCTAATAAAATTGCTAATATTAATTTCAATATCAATTATAAGACTTATTATTAAGTACAAACAAGGAAAAAATATTCCTAATAATTCATAATTTTAATTTTTCCTCACGTGAGATAGTAGCTAACAAAGGGAAATCTTAACCCTGTACATGGTGTAAGCTACCATAACATACACCGTTGAACAAGATGCAAAAACATGCAATAATAACAAGAATAACATCATAATAAATATAGTATATAAATAGTAGTAATCCAGTAATAATAATAATAATAATAATAATAATAACAATGATAATAATAGTCATAATAATAATCAAAGTAATAATACTAATAATCACAATTTTTATAGTGATCATAATGAAAATAACAATAACAATAACGATGAAAAACACAAATAATTGATTTCTAAATGCCATCAAGAATTTTTTTTTTCCGGAATTTGGAGATAGATGGCGATTGTCTGCAGGCTAAAACGAGGTTGTTCCATAGCAAGGGGGTATTGTGAAAAATGAAAAATGCAGTGCGTTAGTGCGTGCAGGAGACATGTGGCGTGTGGGATGTGGTTTGTGTGTATTAAAAGATAAAAAGGAGGTATAGTCCGGCAGCTTAGCAGATGGATGTGGACGTTCCGGACAAAAGCACCAATTTTTTTTTACATGCTTCTTATGGTCATAGCATTCAATTTTTGGTAGGAACCACCTCATCTGAGGTCATTAAGGCGGCCATCTTGGATTTCAAAATGGCCGCCTAATAAAACCTATGTTTATCTATATCTTCGCTTCTAAACCACTTGGAATTATAATTCTAATGTCTGAAACTATTTTTATATGGTCAAGGAAAACCATCATACCATTTTTGACATGGTATTGCCACAAATAGGTCATTTAAGGTCATTTAGGGTCATTTAAGGTCAAATATTGTATGGTATCTTAAAAATTACATAATTGTCATATTTTACATTAGAACCATACCCTGACTCTCAGAATTCAAAATCTTTACTATGAACTACAATATTTCATTCGAGGTCATTCTGGCGGCCATCTTGGATTTCAAAATTGCTGCCACGCAAAACCTATATTTATCAATATATCGGTTTTTAAACCACTTTAATGAGAATTATGATAT
>NW_022697771.1:30208-32655 GCF_011630105.1 Anneissia japonica
AAATCAGCAATTTTTATTAGATAGACCTACATAATAACTGCTAGATATACTTATTAATCAATTAAACTGATCGATTTTCACTTTTTTCATTAAAAAAAATCCCTACTATGACCAGGGGTGGCGCAAGCAGGGGTCCAGGGTCCCCCGTCGGGAAGAGCTGCCACTCCACCCCTCCCCCGTTGGGGAGAAAAAACACAATTCGTCGGGGAGAAAAAAATATTATATGTATTTTTTACATATTAGTAGACTCTAAAATCGATTAAATAAGCCTTTCCAACCCCTAAATTGTCGAAATTTTCGGGAGCCTCGCCCCCAGGACCACTTTCGAAACCTATTAATCGAAGCTCAACCGCCCCCCTCCCCGTCGGGGACCTCGGGCACCCCCGTCGGGCAAATCTTGGCGCCACCCCTGACTATGACATGGCCCAGGCCGCCCTATATACATGCGTACAACCCGTAGCTGAGCTATAGCCCTGGGTTCGAGACGAACACGTGTCAAATTTTTTAGAGTATTTTTTTCAACATACTGAGCAGGCCGGTATGGTAAAACATCATTTTCAAAATATTATTTCTACTGTTACAGCAATGTTTATTACTAGTAGAAATATCATTTCTACTGTTAAAGCAATTAGTCCGGCAGCTTAGCAGATGCATGTGGACGTTCCGGACAAAAAAACAATTTTTTTTACATGCTCCTTATGGTCATAGCATTCAATTTTTGTAGGAACCACCTCATCCGAGGTCATTAAGGTGGCCATTTTGGATTTCAAAATGGCCGCCTAATAAAACCTATGTTTATCTATATCTCCGCTTCTAAACCACTTGGAATTATAATTCTAATGTCTGAAACCATTTTTATATGGTCAAGGAATACCATCATTCCATTTTTGACCTGGTCAGATTCCCACAAATAGGTCATTTAAGGTCATTCAAGGTCAAATATTGTATGGTATCTTAAAAATTACATAATTGTCATATTTTACATTAGAACCATACCCTGACTCTCAGAATTCAATATTTCATTCAAGGTCATTCTGGCGGCCTTCTTGAATTTCAAAATTGCTGCCACGCAAATCCTATATTTATCAATATAGGCCTCTATCGGTTTTTAAACCACTTTAATGAGAATTTATAACACTTGTGACATGGTCATTCAATGTATATACCATACCATTACCATTTTTTACCTGGTCAGATTGCCACAAATCGTCGCTCACATCACGAACTAACACAATTAAATTAAATTGTGTTAGTTCGTGAAATCCAAAAAGCGCGTCAAAATACGCGCTGTTGTCGTTAAGGACTTTTTGTGTGGTAAAGAATACAAAATTGCTTGACAACCAATACGCGCTCGTTTTGACGCGCTACTGTGATTTCACGAACTAACACAATCTACTTTGATTGTGTTAGTTCGTGATGTGAGCGACGAAATAGGTCATTCAAGGTCAAGTATTGTATCTTAAAAATTACGTAACTCGTGTATTACATTAGGACATTAGAATCATATCCATACTCTCAGAATTCAAATGTTTTACTATGAAATATTTATATATATATATATAATATATATATATGTATATATGCATATGTATATATATAGTAATTATGTATGTACAATTTTCAGTGAGATTAATATGCTTTAAATGAATTTTTATATACTTTTATTCTCATTAAACTCACTGTATACAATAATTTCTTTATATATATTATTAGATACATACAATAAAGTATATACCTATATACATGTATATATAAACCTATATATAAACAAATAACAATAAGCATTGCTTCTATCATTTACCTATTGACAATGTTTATATATATATTCTCATTAAACTCACTGTATACAATAATTTCTTTATATATATTATTAGATACATATAATAAAGTATATACCTATATACATGTATATATAAACCTATATATAAACAAATAACAATAAGCATTGCTTCTATCATTTACCTATTGACAATGTTTATATATATATATATATATATATATATTCAGTTGACATTATAATGTATATATTTTATGACGGATTAACAATATTTAAATAAATTTTCAATTAGCTGACTGAGGGCAGAACGTCCACAGGACATTATATTTAAGCGCATATATAATAAAATAACAAATTATAGAAAATATTAATAATTTATATACTTATTTAATTTAATAGACCAATGGGATAAACCCATTTTGTAAATAATAATGTACAATTTAAATGCAACAGAAGAGGGAAATCTGATCAGAATGAAAAGGAAACCTTGCCTCCACCACTACTCGAACTCAGCACATTTTTCTTAACGTGCGAAGGTCTTACCAACTCAACCACAGAGACCTGTGGTCGAGATACATATTTATATATTACAACATTATTATTATTCTATCTTTTAACTAGTATTGTATTTATATACTACTACACAGCAAAGTATTTTAATTTATATATA